>NW_024582568.1:86434-103574 GCF_018398535.1 Haplochromis burtoni
GCCTTGGCTGATGCAGGTAGAGGAGCGGCCTTGGCTGAAGCAGGTGGAGGTGTAGACTTGGCTGAAGCAGGTGGAGGAGCGGCCTTGGCTGATGCTGGGGCAGCCTGGGTCGGGGCAGGTGCAGAGGATGGAGCAGTTACCTTCGTCGGGGCAGAGACTGGAGCCTGGGTTACGGCAGAAGCTGCAGAGGACTTGATCGGTTCAGACACAACTACAGATGACTGGGTTGAAGCTGGCTCAACCTTTGCCACTTTCTGCTTCCTCTTCTTCTCTTTAGGTGAAGGTGCAGGTGAGGGCTCAGGAGCTGGGTTTGGTTCAGCAGCAGACTTGGGCTGCATCTCTGCTGCAACTTCAAAAGTGGAGACAGGCACAGAAACTGAAGGAGCTACAGTTGGCGCAGTTACACCCTCACTGACTATGTCAGCGTCAGTGTCGGCATCGCCTTCAGAAACGTCTTCAGCTTTCTCCTGCTCTGGGATCTTCCCATTGGGCTTTTCATCTTTCTTCTTTCCACGGTTCTTCTTCTCAGACACTTTGTCCTTTTTCTTTTTCTCAGTGCGAACAGACTGTGTCTTACCCAGTTCTCTGCGCTGTTTAGCCAGGGCCTCCTCATAAGAGGTCTCCTTCATGGAGAAGGTGGAGACGAGGGCAATCCCAACAGCAGAGATCACCATGAATCCACCAAAAACCATAATCCCAAGGGTCTGGGGGTCATAGATATCCATGGCTAAATTTTAGTAAACCTGGAAAGGAAAAAAAAAAAAAAAAAGGGGGGGGGGATTCACTTTGTCATTCATACTCAGACAAAATTGTAATATTACCAAAGAAAAAATGTAAGTAACATTAGCTGCTTTCGTAAAGCAACTGATCAGACAGAATTACCATTAATGCTCTTAGGAGAAACAATCCTAGCTTTTACATCAAACGGCCTCAAGGTGTCACTGTCAAGTCCAATAATTTGTGGCCACAGAAAGCAGAACAATAACTCTTAAACTCTGAAACCAAATAGTTGCTTACTTTCGGGTTGAATGAGTTTTTCTCACATTTATTTGCATCTCATACAGTCAGTTTAACACTGAATGCAAGAGCGACAACCTCAGACAAAGTGTCATTTAAAGCCATTCACTTTTTTAACATTAGAATTATCATTTTGATTACTGCATTTTTATAACAGAACAGGTCCATACTTTTGGGCACGATATCTTCTGAAGCAAAATCAAAAACTTTTTTGAAAGAGATGCTCAAAAAATTGATCGATCATATCAAAAATGGTTACAAACCAATGTAATACACACGGAAAATGCAGAGATTTCCATAAGCTGACTTGAGGTTAAAGTAAATGCCTTCAAGAGTATTCAGCTTTTTCTTCAAGGCTCTTAAAAGTTCTTGTCACAGACCAGAACATTTCACCTGCAGGGTGAAATGTTGGCTGACTGTTTTTTGCGGGTCACTAAAACACCTTGATTTATTCTAGCAGAATTATCATTTATATCTGAAACAGATATGTTATCTTAACAGTAAATGCATAAACACAAGAAGCCAACACATGTAGAGGTTTATTGTTTTAAAACAAAGCAACGTGACACGGAAAGGAAAAGTGCAGAATAAGAGTCCAGAGTCCCTGTTCATTGCAGGGTCTATAAGCTAGACTCAAAGGGGAAGGTACGGCCCTGCCTCCTATCTGTGATGTCACACACCAGCGCATCTTTACTCAGGCTGAACTGAAGAAGAGGACTGAAAGAAAGCCAACTCGACCCCAACTGTTATATAGAAGTGCACCTTTGTTACGAAAAACACATCCCTCAGACAGAGCCTAAGATATCTGACTTTAATTCATGGCTATAGTGGTTCTCATAGAGTGTGTACTGAAGATATTTAAACTGTCTTCAGATAAAAGGCGTGAAATTGAATAAGTCGTGAAGGTTTTAAAAAGATGTATATAATAACAGCTTACTTGTTCCCCATAATCTAATACACACACATCGACTTCAATAACTTCAAAGATAGTTTATTCAAGCTAATCCTAAAATTATCCCAAAACCACAAGTGAAAGGGATTATTCAAAGTTTACAAACCGTTATGAACACCCTATTTCTCGTGCCGCGCATTAAAGCACAGTGATGTGCAAATGCTCCAAGTATTTCATTTATTTATTTATTTTAAATTTTATATGGTTTTAATCAATACTTACCAGCTAGCACTGCAGCTAACACTATGAATCAATGAAATTGGCTAACGTCCTGCACAATAAGCGTCGCTTACGCAACAAAAATGGACAACACAAGCTGTAATAAAAATGCAGACTAAACATTTAGCGAGAAAAAGGTCTAAAATCATTTTAAATAACTTCCGTCTGGTCTGTTTCTATGGCAGTAGTTTTCTTAGGGGCTAACAGTTAACAGCTTTCCAAGCTAGCTAAAGATGGTTCAATGAATAAAAAAATTCCAAGAATCCCACGCTTACCCCGGCGCTGATAACGCTACGTCTGCTCGCTTCAAAGGGAATATACTGAGGTCGAGTTATAGATGAAGTGGCTTTTGAGCAAAGCTACCTATATTTCCAGCTATCTGGCTAACTTGTCTTTTTTTCCAGTGCTCTCCTCCTGACTCCGCTGGAGAATCCTCGGTCTGCTGTGAAGTCGTGGCACTTTGAGCTGGCTAGACGCGCTGGCCCCATGCCCCAGATAGCTACCATAAATCCACAAGGTTTCTGATTGGCTGGAATGTTCTCAAGACGGAAATGAGGCTGCTGGGAGTTGTAGTTTACTGCGGTCATGGAAAAAGTTCGTACAGTGAGATGGTTTTTCAGTCAAACAAAAGCGATTTGTTTGAAACGGAGAGTAAGTAAGTACGTTTCCTGTTACTATGTCTTTTAAGTGCGCTCATTCTGGAGGAGGGTATGCTTTGTAAAGTTGAGAAGAAACACTTTTTTACACTTAAAAGCGCCTTTTTTCGTTTTTGTGGACTGCCCTGTTCTGGCAAAAGGAAGTATTCAAAATATCCACATATTTAAACAAAGTGCTCTTATTTGTAAGGCCACAGCAACTTTGAAAGGAGTAGGTCTATGGGAGGTATCTTTTCTTTAATGCAAAGTACAGTGTAACCTACTGACCTCTTCTTTTGTCAAAGTATTTTTGCTGTGAGCAGGACTTCTGCTTTTCACTACTTCCATTTATATTTTTCTACACGTTCACAATTTTGTGTCAAGAGAGTTTCAGATTTTTCCAATACACAGATACACAAGTGCACATCAGGGTCTTTTCACATCCCATAATAAGCCTTTCCGAAATCCTTGACACAACCACTTCTCAAAGTCCTTTAAAAAGCAGTTTGAGAAGTGGTGGCACTTGTTTGTTCAGGTAAGCTCGCAGATTGTCCTTGTCATTCTTCAGCAATTGTTTTGACTTTGAGATGACGGTGTGTTACTAATGCGAGCATAAAAGCAAACGATTCCCTGAGCAGGGCAGGGTGGACGAACCCAGAAAAGGTTTGGTCATAACACGCACCTTGCTTTGAGTCCTTTTGATGTTTTGTTAATGATGGAATTCCATTACTGAAGGACGAACATGCACTGTCCTCCAGACATTCCTTCACACTTTCACACCCAAGATGTGCCAGTCCCCTGTGCTTCTGTGTCAGGGGGCAGGCAAGGAGGCAATGTTAGATATTTATATTGCTGAGGGCCAAAATCGAAGTGCTGCTTTCTCTTCTTACTCTCAGAAGCTGAGAAGAATTTCAGAAATCTTTGCAGGACCAGGAAGACGCATCCTAACCCGTTTCAATAAGGAAGCACAGATGATCCAGTTACGTCAATAAGCCCTGCAGGTGCGGTTAAAAAAAAAAACATTCAGAGAGTACATTCTCTTTATGGGGAGGTTTTCATGCGTCATGGCTCTGAGTCCTACTGTAAGGCTTATATCAGCATTTATGATGATTTTCTGGTGACCGCTGCTGAGCTCTGAGCCATGAGGCAGATGCTTTCACAGGCTCACTCAACCATGAACAAAACCAAAGTGAAAAAAGACTATATGACACAGCAGACAAACGTACACCTGAAGCAGTGTCCCCTTTTTCTCACGCTCTGTTGTGCTTTCTTAAAAAATCCTGGGCCTGATTATGTAATAGTGCTTTGCATGCCACTGAGGATTAAAAGTGGAATATAAAGATGGTACTGAATAAATTATTACTGGCAAATCACTAACAATCTATCCAGAAGTTCTAAGAATGCACAAAACCCATTTCTTATCACAGCCTGTAAATGATCTAAGTGTGCCTAGGAGGAGATACAGAAATTCACAAAATCATCTAACTACAGTCTATCTTTGAAGCAAACACCATTTATCTTTTTTACACCGGTTTACGCAGCCAAATTTCACACAGTGCGTCCTTTTCTCAGACGGTTTTGTTTCTGAGGTGACTTATCAAATCAGTGGAGCTGCACAAAGAGAACATGAATAGACTAAATTTAGGACTGATACTTTTCTGTTTCATATAGCTCTGTAGCTGTGGTGAAGGGACTTTAACCCCACATAAGCAAATGGCTCTTCTTTGGCAACCTTAAACACACGTCTACGGTTGACATCTATGCCTTTTTTTTTTTAATCTCATCTTGTTCCAAAGGCAGGTCTTGCTTTAACTCTTTGATGCTGCACTTCTAAATCCTGTTTGCTTTTACCACAGCTGGCAGGCTCCTTTGTTTGTACTGATTATTTGTTATAATGTCATTGGCTACAGTCAGCTGTTTTAACCAATCAGTGACTAGCGCGAACCTTACAGGTCACTGTGACTGAAAGACTGGGGCTGTCTAATATTGACAGATCCCCCACGGATGTATGAGTAGACTCTACGTGCATTATCATTGCAATTCTGCTTTTCTACAACTCCAACAGCAAAAGCTTCGTTAAAGAATCTGTATTAACCATTAGGATGTTCATCATAATAATGGCTTTAATTTTTTTGGGTTTAAATAATAATAATAAATATTTACTGAGTGCATTGCATACTAGCAATAAGTCCTTGACCTGTTACACAAAATATTGGTAGTTCTACCTGAACTGTACGTTGCTTTGTGCAACTGCTAAAGTAGGTCACACAGTGAGCACGTTGGTCATGGTAATTCCCATAAGCCCCCTGGCATTTCCTCAAAGGTTACCTAATACACGATACCGTCCAATTGCAGGATCCACTGTGGTCGATGGATTTAACACAAACGTGCATACAGCTGTGTGTAACTTCAAGGACACCGTAGAAATGCTGACAGTGCCACCTAGAGGTAGTTGTGGAAGAGCTTCAGGCTCTTGGTACGTGAGTGGAGAATAGTAAGGATCGAAGTAAGAGACTGCATGTGTGGCATAAAAACAAAAAACCAAGATGAAATTTGGGAAAGTAGGGTTTATTAAACAGCCTTAATAAAAATTTTATAAAATGCTAATGTTCTGTATGAAAAAACATCATGTGAAGGAATTCACACAGCTGGAATCCATTAGAAATACATTCAATTTCTTAAAAAACTATAATGCATTTTTAACACTTCACCAAGCCTGGTCGTGATTGTAAAGTAGTTTTCAGCTTAGTGCATCTTTCATTTTTATTCCATTTTATTTTTTTCCAAACAAACTGTTGAGGGGATCAGGAAAATATAGGAGGTCTCCGTGAAACTATCAGTAACAAATCGGAAAAAGTAAATAAAGATAAAATAACCGCAAACTGAAAAGGAATAAGCAATGGACACAGCGGGAGTAAACAGACATGTGCAGCGACAATGAGTGTCTTTAAATGAAACCAAAACTATAACTGTATACTTTTCTATGCTCTATGCTCAAACAGCCTACTATTTGACTCCATCCCACATCTTTGATAACTGTGAGATTTCAGGCCACGTCTTACAAACCAGAATGCGGGAAACCAATCCAATTCCTGAGGAGAAGTTCAGCTATTTTCGTACACTACGATTTTCTGTCTTATCTTCTATGTGAGTCATGAGTTTTCTTACTAGAGGGTTGGTTTGGCTGTTCACTAATCTCAGAGCCCAGGAATGCAGAGCATGAGGATGTTTTTTTCCAGGCATCGGTTTTGTTTCTGTAAAACTGTTTAATTAACAAAAAATAAAAGCCCCAAAAGAGAAAACACATAAATCATAAATCAATCAATTATGTGGAAATGATTATCTAAGTATTTTAAAGTTGTGTAAAAGTATATATAAAGAAAGAGGTTAGAGTGGAGGAAATGAAGGCAGAAACATGATCGAAAGGCAAGAAATATAATATGTGTTTAAGGTAAAAAATCAAAACAAAAAACCCCCAAAATGATTTGATGCTGCAAAAAAATATGGAAGACCTTGATGTTGGGCTGCCACATTCTCTTCTGGATCCATTCACATTGAGCTAGACTTCCTTAAATTAATGGAAAAGGTTGGACCACAGACCAGAGGACAGGGACTCTGTAAACATGAAGACACTGTGCATACAAGACACTTAATCTTGTGCAGGGTTTAAAAGTGGCATCAGATCCAGGCGAGAGCGGGCACAGAGCTGAGATTCATGTCCATGCAAGGCCCCCTCCCCCGGGGACGCCCAGTTTCCGTTCTTTGACTGGTCACTTTGTGATGGCAGCACAGGAATACTTCAGCGCATCAGTTGCTCTTGAGCAGCTCGATGCAACCCTGCAATAGAGCCACGCTGTTCTGTGAACACAAAAGCAACAGAACATTCATTGGGCTTGAGCAAAGCTTTGTATCACATGCTTGTAATGACATGTAAGCTATTTATAACTTTTTTTTTTTTTAACTTAAATATTTGTCTTTATTAAAATTTTGCCATTTGTCTCTTGGAGTGTTGAAGGAAAAGATGATAGTACATATGCATCTTCCTTTACTTTGCTGCTCACCTTGGCGTGCTTTATCTCAAGCTCAGCCATCTCTATGAAGTTCTTTCTGAAGGCCACGACTCGTCTGCCCTTGAAACTGGTGAGTTCTGTCAGGATAAGATTGTGGAGTTTAAAAAGAAAATGTCACTTTAGACACAAAGAAACGAGTACAGAGACAGTCTGCATCGATTACGCATGAACACACACACCTTTCTTCCCAGATTCTGAGAGCTTGTCAAATTTCTGCAGGCACTGCCGCTGGTGTTCCTCCGCCTGGGGAATATCCTTGCTCTTCAGTCGGGCCTTATCCAAAGCTTTGTTAGAGTTCTCGTAGTCAGCCAACGCCCGGGCTCGTCTGTACAGAAGGTCCTAAAAACCATGTTAGAAATAGTTTTACGAGATGAATAACAGTTTGGCAGTAGACCTAAAGAAGCCGTTCAACATGCAACATTTTACAATATTCAAATTGTTACTGTTATAAAAAGGCATGGACAATATTGAGTTTAATTCACAGAAAGCAGGAAGTGCATTCCTCATCTAGAGTTTCTTTCAACTCTTTCACATACTGAGGAAAGTAGTTTGCGATTACTTGTGCTTAGTGACATGGTGTGCTCTCCTGCTGAAAGTGGCCATCAGAGGATGGGTACCCAAAGAGTACCAAGAAAATATCCCTCGCACCATTACACCACCAACAGCCTGAACCGCTGATTCAAGGCAGGACGGATCCTTGCCTTTATGTAGTTTACACCAAATTCTGACCCTACCATCTGATGGTCGCGGCAGAAATTGTGACTCATCAGACCAGCCTACTTTCCAGTCATCTATTGACCGATTTGGTGAGCCTGTGTGAACTGCAGCCTCAATTTCCTGTTCTGAGGTGACATGAGTGGCACCCACTGGAGCTTTCTGCTGCTGTTGCCCATTTGCTTTAAGGTTTGATGTGCTGTGCATTCAGAGATGCTCTTCTGCGCATCTTAATTGTAAGGAGTGACTGTTTGAGTAACTCTCTGTGTTACCAAGCCATATTCACCCAGGGAATTCCCACTCGTGGGATATTTTCTCTTTTTAGCACAGTTTTCGGTAAATGCCAAGATGGTTATTTGTTAATATTAATGAGCAGTTGAACAGCTGCACTTTATAAAGTGGCCATTAAATGTATATAGAGTGAGAGATACAGCGACTGGGCACAATGGTTAAATCTGTCCAAGCTGTGTGAAGACAGAAGATGAACATGTCTCACCTTAGCAGCTTGGATGTCTCTCATGTAGTATCTCAGCAGCTCTGTGAGTTTTAGGTCCTGGTCAGACGCCACTCTTCCCTCCACTTTCTGCAGAGACAATATTATGTTCAAACTAAACCAGAGCAGAGTAAGTGTCACTGTTTGTTATTAGTTAAAGCTCTACTTACTCTAAACTTCTCAAACAAGTCTGACAGCTTCTCAAGATTTCTGCAGGAAAAAAGAAAAAAAATCACTACAATGTCACACAGAGCCATGCTCTACATCTGTGTAATAACACATATTTCACGTGTTGCACTCACTTCTTATTTGCTGTCATATCATCAGCTGCGAGACTGTTTAGAGTGGCAGAAATGTGAATATAATCATCTGCAATATCTGTAACAAGAGAAATATCAAAATGTAGAAAATTACACACATAAATTAAATCATCCAAACCGAGTAAATGCTCTAAGATAAACATGACATACTTTTGTGTGCACGGGTCATTTTCTCTGCTTTGGCAGTGGAATCTTTGATCTTGCTGTAATAGTCAAGCAAGAAGGTTTTTTCCTGCTCAAAAAAGTCATCAACTTCCTGCAGGCGAAACAGAAAGACACAAAAGTCATTAAAGAAGTGGCTACAATGCTTCACGTGGGACACTATCCAACATTAACTGCAAGCAGACTGTGCATAAATCTCACCTTTACTCCTGAGATAAGGACTTCATCAGCTGACTTTACCATGTTTTTAAAGAATCCTCCAAACATTTCCTTTGCATTTTTTCGCCTCACACTGAGCTAAAATGACAGAATTTGAACACAATAATCAATAATTCTGTAATTTATTTATGAGAACTTCATACATGATGCTTTGAAAAATAAGGACTGAAATAAGGCTGCAATGATTCATTGAGTACCATGTAAGTAGTTTGACATGGAGCCGTCTACACATGTTGAAGAACAGAAGTGGAGCTGTTATCGTTAGCGACCACTGCACTCCCCATTAAAATCTTTATTAGGAAAAAGCTGGCGGGAGTCCCTCATCAAACTGCTTGTTCAACAAAGCTCCAGTGTAAAGAAAAGAGAACTCTGTAGCTGCCCCCATTCACCGCCATTTGTTTTACACAGGATTTATTTACAGTAAAGCTACAGAAGTTAAAATAAAAGTGTATGTGTGCAGGTGAACCGTTAGCTTAGTGTGACATGATGGTTAAATTATGCAGCTGCTGAAGGCTGATGGCAGCTGTCCTACTTTCTATCACCTGCAGCAAGCAGGGGTGTGTCTAAGGGGGAGCATGGGGTGTACTAGACAATATTTGTTTCAGGGCTTAAATGACATTATTCTACAGACTTAGATTACCATAAATATAAAAAATTATTTATGAATTCAATTGTATTAAGTGCTATTAAAATTACAATGTCTAAAATAAAAACCAATGAGCAGTGATATTGTGATATTTCTTTTTTGATTATTTGTTATTCCTCATTAATAATGACAGAAGTATTTTTATCCAATTAATTGATGGGACAAACTACATGTTTACTTAATTAATCAATAGTTCAAGCCCAAGACTTTAGTATTATTTGTGAATCTACCAACATTTCATTACTTTGCATAGACATTTCTAAAAATTGTATACAGAATATTTAACACTTATCTGAACTCTATGGCTGCTGCTACTGACAGACCGCACAGATAAGTGTGCTGATCACAGCAGGATGCAAACCATGTGTCATAAACTCTACTTCCTCTCTTTCCAACGAATAACCCGTGAAAGGAAGTCAGCACTAAGAGGAACTCACATCCTGGTCATACTCCAAGAAAATCTGGAAGTTTCTGTCTTTGCTTAAAACAGGGTGAGAAGACAGTCTCTGCAGGAAGATTTCATGCACTTGGACAGTTTTCTTAAAGACGGCCAGGTATTCACTAAAAAAATACAAAACAGAATATATTACATGGACATTTTTGGTGAGGTGGTGGACAATATTTTACATACGTAGCTTGCTAATAGAAATCTAGCATGCCATGAAGATAAAAGGATACAAAGAAAAATCCAGTTTTTTGATTTGAGTGTCGCACTCACGCCTCCAGCTCCTGTTTCATTTTAGTGTACTCCTCTTTGGTCATAGTGGCTTCACCTTCCCCCAGCTTGTGCATCTTGTCTCTTGGGCTGTCAAAGTCAGGCTTCGGGGGTGCTGGTGGAATCTGTGAGTAATGAATCAGGAAACAAATTAATTTTCACTGATAGTTAAATGGTTGTGAGGCTTCAAAAAAAGAGAAAAAAAGTCTATTTTATACTTTTGGAATTTAAGTTTGTGTTTATGGTTTCTGTTGGTTTCTGAGTGCAAACGATTTAAAAGTTAAGTTGAACTGTGAAATCAACAGCTTCTGTCTCTGGGTGTGAGCCATCTCTGTAAATAGTTCTACGCACTATTAGGCCAGCATAATCCTCCGTCTCCACCAGAGTGTCATGTAACCAGATGAAATCTTCATGCTGCCTGGGAACAGAGAAATCCGGCTTCTGGAAAGAGCTCAGTGTGGTCTGGGAAAAGAGTTAATAGCACTTTGTAAATATTACTGACAACATATCAGCAAACACTATTATAGAAGGGATTAAAGGCTAGGATTAAGTTTAAACGTTATTCTTTCTCACTGTTGAGACACAAACATTCTTTTCCTTTTTTTTTTTTACCTTTGTATGAACTGTAAACTTGACTTTGTCTCTTTCACAGAGTGCATCGGGAATGTCAATAAGAAGAGAGGCATCATGGTTTAGGTCCACAGACACTGAGCGCAACTGAGGAGAAATAACAGACCAAAAAACATAAACACATTGCTTGTGTGTGTGTTTTTAAACATTGCTTTTAGGACATATTCAACAGTTCTTGCCATTTTTGACTTATTACCCCTGATGTTTGGTTTGTGTAGCTCGACAATAAGACAGGCAGAGCTTATTGAATCCTGTATTTTTAAAAGATGGCTTAATAATACTCATCAAAAGACTGAGATTCTGCATTTGGAAAACGAGAAGTGTCCACAGAGAATCGTATGTGTCTACCAATACACATTCTTTCAGCTCGATTTGGTAATCAACAGACCTCAATAACTCTAGGGTCACTTCGATGACTATTTCTTTGTATTGGATATAAATATTTTATGCAACGGGCACAAACAATCTCATTTGCTCATGTTTCATATTTCCCAACTGCAACAGTACCAGTAAAAACTTGCCACTAAAGTACTTCTACAAATCCTCAGTGGCTGCAACTTCACAATATACAAACATCTCTGAGGCATATTGTAAGCAGATACAGTGCTGAGCCCAAAGCATTCATCCTGATTCAACACCCAACAAGGAATTAAGATACAAACGGAATGAAAGCAACTATGAAATCTACTGAGCTCAATCTATAGACATTATCAATTTTAAAAAAGAACTAAACATTTTATCTAAAATGCACAGGGATTCAAGACAAGTGTACAGAACTGTGCCTCCAGATGCGCTAGTCCTGCTTGAGCTTAAAAACTAGGTCCACACCCTTGGTAAATAAAGAGTAAACATATCTCATCATTTACAGTCTTGCTGGACGAAGCGACGTGTTACACTTTACCGACAGTTTATAAGATATAGCCATCTAAAATTCCTGCATTTCCTCAGGTTTTGTTGCAACTTGTGATGAGGTTTTAATGCTACTTTGGTATTTTTTATTTTTATTTATTTTTTTGCAGTCTAACTCGACTGACATAAATGGTATGATTCAGCAGCACCACAAGCTACATCTGTCACAATTACTTATAGGTTTAATTAGCATCTGTCAAAACAGCAGAAAAAAAAACTTCACATACAGACCACACTGCGATGCCACCGAGCTTTGTGCTGCACAGCAGCTGAATACACCAGTTTGTTGGACACAAAAAACAGCAGAAGCGCCACATTCATGACATTGGTGCCTAGCCGAAAATGACCGTCTTTTTATTATAAGCGTTGAATTACGCGGAGGAGGTGGGGGAGTCAGAATTTAGCACCGGCTAAGCGACTTTTCTGTCGCAATGTGTTGCATGTTTAGACGCGTTCGCTGCAACAAATTTTATTAGAAAACAAAATCCCCACCCCCACCAGGAGTTTTAAAATACCTTTCCTGACAGTCTCGTCAATAAACTGTTGGCTAGCGTTAGCCGGAGGCTATCGTTATGTAGAACGAAAAGAACTCAATAACTTAGCAAGAAAGCAATCGTTAACGTTAGCTATCTTGGTGCTGACTATTAATGCAATTTTTATTGCTACGAAAGGTTTAACCTACCTTTTCTTTACTGTTTTCATCTATTGATGTCATAATGGCACTCAAATCGAAAGAATGCCAGGAAGACGATCACTGGAATAACACAACTATTTGCAGGAAGCGAACTCTCTGGTGGCTAGTTAGCTACCAAAACGAACTGTCAAAACGTTTTTTCGCCCACATCCCAGTGACGACAAATTCAATCCCGCCTCACATGAATATGACTGGACAGTGTAGGAATTTACAAACGCTACGATTGGCTCTTCGCTTACTCAATCGCATCACACTCCTGTACAAAGTTTTCATAAAGCACGGGCATTGTGATAACTTATTTTTATAAACAGCAGTGTCACACCTTTTTAAGTAACGGACAGTTGTGTACTAACGAACAAAAAAAGTAAAAGGACAGCTCAGTCAACTGTGCGGCAGAGTAAATAATTCGACGGATGTATTTTGATGTTACACCGCACATTATGGGTAACGTAGTTTATAAGGTCGTAAGTTTATTCGTTGAAAGCACCGCTCGGAACTCCATTTCCCAGCTACAGGATATTGTGTAACGAAAAGGCGCGTCGTTCAGAAACTGTCCGATTTGTTTGGAGTCACATGAGAACATGTTGGGGCAAGTACCACCGGTGGTGAAAATAAATACAAAATCCTTAAATATACTTTGAAGCTTCGGGCCCGCTGTAGTTGCCTGTAGTAATTTAGCTAATAAGATATCGCCTTGTTGGCCAATTGTGTGAAAGTCTCCAGAATGTTCACTTTTAAACGAGTTTTATGCGTCAAAGGCATCATTGTACCTCAAAGCACCTCCCTCCCCGTGAGCCACTTTTCTGCTTATCATTGTTTACGATCGTCAAAAAGACGCAGTCCGTACAGTTCAGTGGACACAGAGCGCTACTCTTCTCTCGTGAAGTCCGTCATGTCGACCAGGGTCAGTTCTCAAACTCCGGAGACCCTCCAAGCGGAAGATGACCAAATTTATGGACCTGTTGTCAAAGCTCAGATTCCTGCAATCGCAAAGACGAGGGTACCTAAAGTCCTTCATCCATTTTTAGACTCTCAAGAGCCTATAGAAACAGAAGAGCCAGAGTCAGGACCTCCAGCTCGGATTTTGTTAAACAGAGGGCAAGGCAGGTCTCTGGTACCGAGCGTGACCCGCATCCTTCAGCAGACCCTCTCCCCAGACCAGCTCTTCTACCTGGAGAGGTGGAGGAAGAAGATGATTGCGGAGCTTGGAGAGGAAGGCTTCAAAGAATACAGCCAAAGTAAGATATGAATGACTTGAGTTATCTCAGTGTGAATGTGGTGAGATCAAATGAAAAAGTGACTCTGTCTTTTTGTTGTACTTAAAAACAGATTTATTTAGGCAAGGGAAGCTTTTCCATTCAGCCTTGGAGGATGTTCTTACTTCACATGCAACATGGAAGGATAGAAGTCCTTCAGACTATCCACCTGAGGTACAGGGATACATGCAGAGTGTCTCTGACATCCTGGAGGACATCCGAGCGGTGAGAGCTATAGAAAGCACCGTACAGCATGAAACATTGAACTACCTGGGAGTTGTGGATTGCGTTGCTCGCTACAGGTGAAAAAACTGATTTCCAGACCTATTTTCCACACCAGGCTTGAGTTATTTATCTTTTTTTAAACTAATTTCCTTAACTTGACTCATTCAAACTTTTTCCTGCAGGGGTGTACTATGTGTTATTGACTGGAAAACTTCAGATAAACCCAAACCGTTCCTAAGCAACACGTACGATAACCCTCTTCAAGTGGCGGCCTATGCTGGGGCTTTGAACAGTGATGCCAACTACAAGTACCAGGTGATCTACTAAGATAAATGATGTGATTATCTTGTATTTTTTTACAAAGGTTGCACTGTTCAAAATATATCTTTGTGATTACTGTGTGCTGCTGATCTGTTCCTGCTGCAGGTTGAAAATGGACTCATTGTTGTGGCATACAAGGATGGCTCTCCTGCCCATGCTCACCAGCTCAACTCAGAGCTGATGTTGGAGTACTGGAAAACATGGCTGCTACGACTCGAAGAATTCACAGAACAAAGGTAAAGCAGTCAAGAGCAGTTTCTCATTTTACTACATTTTGTCACATTGTATATAAATTTTACAATATATGTATATGAAGTAATTACAGTTACAAAAATCACAAATGCCACCAAAAGATTGAGTTTGTGTCTGGATGCTGGACGTTAAGCACTGAATTACATTCTTATGCTCATGTGTAGTGCAAATAATTTCATGTTTTTTCCTTCTTCATTTCAGATCCAGTGCAGAAAAGAAATAAGCTGCAGAGACAAAAAAATCAAGCATGTTCCAGAGCAATAAGAGGGCCAAAAAAAAGAGCTATTAACCCATAAATCTAGCTACTATATTTATTCCAACTATTTTCTAACAGAATTTGCTCACGTTGTGACTGTAACTTATTAACAGAAAAGGGTGTAGCATAATTTTGTTTTACTTCTACTCTGTCCCTCATTGAAATATTTGAAATTCATTTACTCTAAACCAGGCTTCCCTGTAAGAGGGATCTTCAGTGAAGCCCAGGTTTACAAAGAGCCTGTAGGACACAGCGTTCTCCTCTTCTATGAAGCTGTAAACTGGGTAGCCCAGTGCATGATTCCTCTTGGCCAAGCTGCTGACCAGGATTTTGGCATAGCCTTTCCCTCTGTGCTCTGGCAGCGTGTAAAGCATTCCTATAGCGCCTGATGCATAGGTCAGAATCCAGGATACAGGCTTTCCTTCAGCATCCAGCACGCAGCAGGAGGGGAAGTTTGCAATCATGTTGCGGATCAGCCCAACGGCCACATCGTCCTTTCCAAACTTCCACGTTTGGCTCACCAAGCCAATGTGCGATTCATCAAGAGAGCTTACTGAGATCCCTGAACTGACATGGAACAGAGCAAAGCTTGTATTATTATCAGGACGTTAAAGTTATGATTAATTATGCGTATGTGTAAATAATACCTGTCAACAGGAGGAAGCCTGCTCACATCTTCCAATGTCATCAAGTAACATTTTGCCACTCTTTTACAGGGTACACCCTTTGCTGATGCCACTGCTTTGAATATCTCAGTGTGGGAAACACTGGTTCCTTTAACACAAGTAATCAAAACCTTATACATGTGAACCTGTTTTTGTCTTAAAAAATGATTTATTAAAGATTAACTTGCTCCCAACATGTGAAGTGCAAAGTTTAACTAAAGATGTGTCCCAACTTTTTTTGTTTTGCAGTGCCATATCTTTCTATCACTAAATGACATACCATAACACTTTGAACACAATGAAAGACAATACCATTTTGAAAGATATAATTCCACTTTGAAGGTAGAAGTACATAAACACCAGGTGTTAGGATGACTTTTCACTGTCTGATGTAGTTATTTAATTGAAAATCACTTGCAGTAATAGACTTCAGTGACCATATGCAGGGCTGCAGTGTGGGAGCCAGCGAATAAACAGTTTGAACTGATTCAGTGACAATGCAAACAATAAGAGAGCTTGTTGCCATTACCAACACAAAAGTACTTGCTCCAGTCAAAAACAGATGACTTGCTGAGGATTTCTTCTAGAACAGCAGCATCAGTTGCAAAAAGCAGTGTATCTTTGAAGAGGTCACTCTTCTGGAAGAAAAATAGACACGTGATCTGTATTGGCATTTAAACAATGTATTGTGTGCATGCAACCCCCCCTGCACAGACAGTACCTGTTCACCGTGTGGTTTGCACATAATGACGCGGAACTGTGGCCACCTGTCCACTAAAACCCGTACAGGGTCGGATCTGACTCTGCTTCTGAGCACCAGGAAACCGTAAACCTTAAATTAATTCAGTAGTTGGTTATTTGCAGTACATTCAGCTCCTTGTAGAAATAAAAATATAACAGATTTAACCGAGCATACCTGCTGCGACATGGGTAAATATTTCTTCAGCTCGTTTTCCGCTGTTTTTAACTGATCTTCGGACAACTCAAAAGCCATTTTTCTCCACTCAGGAAAAAATGAAGCGTACAGTTCGGTAAATCGCGGAAGAGATCGGAAGTCGGGGGTCTACACGACGACGGAAACGATAGCTGGGATTGTTTCTAAAGGCTGAGGTTGTGATTCGCACTTTCGAGGCTTAAAGTTGAAGAGGAGGCACAAAAAACCCGCCCCCACATAGAAACTGTTGTTGATCAACTTTCAGATTTGTGACGTTTAAAGATATTTTGAATGTACACGACCGCTTTATTAAGTACACGAGTGATGTTTCTGTCATGATGTTCCACCATGACAGAAACTGGGCATTATTTAATTTTTTTTACAATATTCACAGATTTTTAAACTTTTTTTTTTCAAGCACACGTAGCCTAAAATGCCCCTAGCCGTCTATGTTTAACTTCAATTACCAATATAAGTTATATATAAAAATAAACAAATAAAAAAAATATAATATTCTACACCACCAACATCTAGTGAGCAGCAGCTATCTTGTTGATGCCCGAGGTTAAAGGGGAATATCCAGCCTGCTTTGATTTGATTGGATGAAAGAAATGATTCAAGCTTGTCTGATTAACTATACAAGGATTAATTTTTAAACATGTTCAATGGCACACATAAATATTGTAACACTGTCGTTGCACGGTGGCACGGTGGTTAGCACTGTTGCCGCACAGCAAGAAGGTCCTGAGTTCTTTCTGTGTGGAGTTTGCATGTTCTCCCCGTGTTTGCGTGGGTTCCCTCCGGGTACTCCGGCTTCCTCCCACCGTCCAAAGACA
>NW_024582568.1:103594-106880 GCF_018398535.1 Haplochromis burtoni
ATACCTGCTGCGACATGGGTAAATATTTCTTCAGCTCGTTTTCCGCTGTTTTTAACTGATCTTCGGACAACTCAAAAGCCATTTTTCTCCACTCAGGAAAAAATGAAGCGTACAGTTCGGTAAATCGCGGAAGAGATCGGAAGTCGGGGGTCTACACGACGACGGAAACGTTAGCTGGGATTGTTTCTAAAGGCTGAGGTAGTGATTCGCACTTTCGAGGCTTAAAGTTGAAGAGGAGGCACAAAAACACCGCCCCCACGAATAGCTCACATAGTAAATGATGTTGATTAACTTTCAGATTTGTGAAGTTTAGAGATTTGGTGCCACCATGTAAGTCCCCATGACAGAAACTGTCCATCATTTGTTTTTTCAATTTGACAATAATAATTACAGATTTTTAAAACTTTTTTTTTAAAGCAAATGTAGCCTAAAATGCCATGTCCATAGCTATCTAGTTTTTTCTTGAGTTACCAATATAAGTTATATATTAAAATTAATATATAGATAAATAAAATAAATAAATATAATATTCTATACAATTTTTAAATGTTTAAAAGTATTTTAAATCTGTCGTGTTGCTGAATTGCCTGAGCTCCCCCCCCCCTTATTCCTTTCGATTGGTTCCCCTCGTTGGTCATCTAGTCATACAACTTACAGCGAGTTTTTTGGAGATAAAGATCATCTACCAGAACAAACTTGTCTGTCATTGTTTCATCAAAACAAAAATTTCATGTTTTACAATATTTCACAAATGCATTAAAGGAAACATGTCCACTCTGTTACCCATATTTACCGTATAAAAACAGTATAAACTGATATTTTTTTTGTAATTTTGATCATTTGGTTGATAAACATGTTAAAACATTTTTTTTTTTGGTCTTCATGTGCTCGAAAAAAGAAAACATCCAGTGAGCAGCAGCTCTCTTGTTGATGCCCAAGGTTAAAGGGGAATATCCAGAATGCTTTAATTTGATTGGAAGAAAGAAATGATTCAAATAACTCATTACAGTCACAGTATGCAACATGCAACACATCAAACCTTGAAGTAGATGGGCAAAAAGACCCCACCGGCTGCCACATGTGACAGCTCAGAACAGGAACTAGGCCTGTCCACTGAGCAGTCTGGAGGTCACAGTGGAAACACCCACAGTGTACTTTTTGACTATGCTGAGGAGTTGAGCTTGTCTGTAGATTAACTATAGAAGGATTAATTTTTAAACATGTTCAATGGATCACAGAAATATTGCAACACTGTCATTTAACTGTTAATAATTACACGTCAAATGGAACTCCGTGAAATTTAGACAGCACGGCCTCACGAAACTGGAGGAACATCTGGGCTTCAAACACCGTGTCTTTCATGTTGTTGGCTGATGTTTGCTACACACAGCTGAACTAAAAACACATAAAATTCAGTGTTGTTGAAAGGTTTTATGCAAACAGGGATTTTAAAACCTTTTTTTTTCTTTACAGCTTTCTACAGGTTGTGTCAGCTCTCCAGTTTGACCAGTTTAAGAAGCGTTTTAGCTCCTTCCTCATTACACACTCTTTCCTCCCTTTACACCTCATTGCACACAGACATTGAGGTGTGTGTTAGGTGGTCTGTGCTGTATGTGCGATAGTAACTCACTGTTCTCTGAGTGTGTTTTGGCTTCCTTCCATCAAAGGCTGATCATATTTTCAGCAGTGATGTGAGATTGGATCTAATTTCTCTGCTGAATTCTAAAATATTTGAACAATATTGTAAGCAAAAATAAAATTAAACATTTAAGCCTGACCTCTATCAGTTATTCAGAATTTACCAGACATGTTATGTCAGTTTGGCATAGATGGATTTAATTAATCTCTGATTATGTCACACACCCCAGCAGGTCACCACAGAAGCTCGACACGCAGGTTTCACGTTAGTACATTAGAAAACACACACAACACTTATTACTATATACAGTAGTGACCTAAGCCATCATTAGGTCACTACTGTAAAAAGATGCATAAAAATGGAGGCTGGTCTCCTATCCTGAGGAGGTGAGGAGATCAGACTTCTGCTGATCTCCTCTCTGCACAATCACACAGAATGCCCTGCACCATATAACCTGCAGCTGTAATGGATGCTTTCCAAAAAATAGAGGCTTTTTTAAAATAAATGAGACTGATGAGAATGCCCAGACTGCTTCAAGCTGATAGAAAGGTAACTCAATAACTACTCATTACATCCAAGCATCCTGCACCGCAAACCTTGAAGCAGATGGGCTTGTGCGGCACAAGACCACACCAGGTGTCACTCCTGTCAGCTGAGAAAAGGAAACTGATTTGATGCTATCCTTTCAATATTCCAGCATTTTACTGGCAAGGCATACCTAAAAAGAAAAAAAAGATTACAGAAAAAACAAAACAATGGACGACTTCTTGCACAGCAGAGGAGTAGGGGAAGTTGCTGACATATCTCCGGGAGTGTATGCGTGAGAAAAGGGACACAAAAGACACATTGAAGGCAACAGTGGCATGACATTCGTGACTGCAGGCTGAGTAAGCTGAAATCTATTGTGGTTCTTGTTCATACTGAGACATAGCAGGCTGTTAGTGGGGAATCAATGTAAGTAGTTATTTAAAGCACATGAAACTCCCTGTGGACTCTGCTGTCACCGAGATAAATATCTCTTCTGCTCAGTTTCAGATATGATATGATCAAATATGATCTTTTGACAGTTCCAAAGACATTTGTGCGCTCATGTAAATCAAATCAGTGTGTGAAACTCTGGAAATCGCGGAAGTGATGTGAAGTGGACGTAAACGCTAAGTGGACTTTTCCTCCAGGCTGAGGTTGTCGTGATTCGCACTTTCAAATTGAAGAGAACGTACGATAATCATTGTCACCACCACCACCAACGCTCAACGTCCCTGTTGCTCATTAATTTTATATTTGTAAAGTTTTAAATACAGTCACAGTTTGTTTGGTTTTTCCTGGAGACCACGGGTAAATCCAGGTGTAGCCTCTAATACTTCACCAAAACACTGAGACCCTAAACCCTCTCTCAGGAATCTGAACCCTTTATTTTAATGATAAAAAAAGAAAGTGGACTTTAAAACGTGCTGTACCTGAACCTAGATTAACCAGGTGAAAATAAATGAGAACACGCGAGTACAGCGTGTGCGTGTTTGTGTTTGTGCGTGAAGCAGTAATAAATGACACCAAGATAACAATTAAATGTCTTTTACTTTGGAGAACCATGGATAGTATTACTTGCAAATTAATGTGCATCATATACGTGGGAAAGACATCCAACAA
>NW_024582568.1:106900-108671 GCF_018398535.1 Haplochromis burtoni
TTGAAGCAGATGGGCTTGTGCAGCAGAAGACCACACCAGGTGTCACTCCTGTCAGCTGGGAACATTTCTGCTTTCTTCTGGAGACCAAAGGAAAATCCTGGTATAAAATGTAATACTGCTCACGCAATACAATAAGTGGAAGAATGTCTGAAACACTTTCTGAGCAATGTGAAACTTATATTTTGAATTATTAAAACAGAAAATGGGACGTTAAACAATGGGTGTGCTGACAATTTTACAGCAATTCAAGTAAGAAAGAGAACATATTTCTGTGAGGTATGAATAAATTACAGCAAGATATGAAAAAATAGCTTTTGGAGCCACATTTACTATTAATCTCAGTGGTGTTTAAAATAAAGGGATTGGCTCATATGAAGGAACAGGCAACCACAACAATGGACGACTTCTTGCACAGCAGAGGAGTAGGGGAAGTTGCTGACACATCTCCGGGAGTGTATGTGTGAGAAAAGGGACACAAAAGACACATTGAAGGCAACAGTGGCATGACATTCGTGACTGCAGGCTGAATAAGCTGAAATCTATTGTGGTTCTTGTTCATACTGAGACATTGCAGCCTTTTAGTGGGGAATCAATTAGCTGTATCAGACTGTTTTGTTAATCCATACAATAGTGGTCTACAATCAGTTTTTAAAATCGTTTATCTCTTTTATTTAATCTTTTGGCTCCTGTGGTGTTTGATTGTAAGCACTCAGTACCAGGGGAAAACATATTATTGGGTTACCTTATTGACATTGCTTTGGCCTACACAGCTGAATCCTGCCCTCTTTAACAGCCAAATAAAATAGTTTCTTCTCATTAGTCTTCCTATAACACAATTAACCCCACTTACTTGTCCTCGCCGAGAGATCACATAACTACCTCATATTACTTATTTATTCTTCCCCTCAGCTGTGGACTCTCCACTCTCTACAGACACCCCAGTCTCTCTGATATAAGTGAGAATGGTGTGAGAATATGAGAAAAATAAATTAATTTGATTTTGTAGCACAACCCACTATAGTCCTTGTGCCAGTCTCACGTCTGGATAAATGAGTAGGACTGTGTCAGGGACCCAGGAAAAGTTTTGGCCAAGTCTTTATGCGGCTCAGAATAATTCCATACCAGATTGGTCAAAGCTGGGATGGAGGCAAATCATCCGCTTTGGTGATCCCTTAAATGGAGCAGCCAAAAGAAGAATAGGAAGATACTGGCTCAGAATGTGAATCATTGGAGCTCAGTTTAATTTAGATATAACTTTTAAATTCTGTCCTATAATTTTATCTTCTTTTTTTCTTTTTATGTTATGGCTGTTGGGAGTTGGCCCAACTTAGAAGTGATGGAGTTGATCCATATCCAGGAATTCTCGGAGGGATTTTTTTTGACATTGTGAAAGGGAACAACTCTGGGCATTTCATACTATATTTCCATAGATCTTATTCTGATCTAGATCCTATCAATTTTATAGGGATAATAAATAATAAATGTTAACAATTATGTTTTTATTTGTGTTTCATTCATTTTATTATATTTTTACACATTTATGAACCTGATAAAAATGAGTACAGATGTTTCATGAATCTAATCTGAAAAATTGAACTCCAACCATGCAGCCCTGTAAGAAGGATCCTCAATGAAGCCCAGGTTTTTAAAGAGCTTGTAGGACAGCACATTGTCCTCTTCTATGTAGCAGAACACCGGGTAACCCTCAGCATGGAGTTTCTTGGCCAAAGTGCTGATCACGATTTTGGCGTATCCTTTCCCTCTGTGCTCT
>NW_024582568.1:108691-111719 GCF_018398535.1 Haplochromis burtoni
CTCTGTGCTCTGGCAGCGTATACAACATTCCCAGAGCACAGTAATCATACACAAGTATCCAGGACACGGGCTGACCCTGGCTGTCTGTGATGCAGCATGATGGGAAGTTACTGATTAGGTTTTCAATGGTCCTGTAACCCTTCTCGTCTCCTCCGAACTTCCAGGTTTTATTCACCAAGTCAACGTGGGAAAGGTTTAGAGACGAAATCCTCGACTCAAGCTCACTGTAGAATGAAAAACCAAAGTTGTTGAGAAGCAATATAATTTACATTGCTCTGAAGCATATTTACAGTCATAGTGAAAAAATGTACAGTCTCCTTAAAGTCTAATATTTTATATATAACTACATAATAAACATCATTTGGTCTTGATTAGAGCTTAAAATAAGGTAAATACAACCACAGATCAACAAAACATAAGATAATACACTGTGCCGTTGTTTATTGAACAAATACCGAGCCAAAATGCAGAAGCAGTATGTGAAAAACGAACTATACTATTACTATTGAACCTGATCTCGCTGCAAAACATGTAATAAACATGCCGGTCCACCGTGTCCATTTGTCGCTTTGCCTCTCCAAGCCATGAAATGTACATGCATGTAGAAGTTACAGTAAGTTGCAGTAATCTGCAGTAAGTGTTTAAAAAGACAGTACTAACACATTTACATCATGTAAATACATACTAGCCGACTACCTTAATAGTTTCTGACGATTAATGACCCTGGAATGTACTTAATACATTTCAAATTTTGGAAGGGCTAAGTGTGAAATGAGCACAGTGGACTGGCGTGTTTTTGCCTTCATACTGGGTTTTACTATTTCCACTGAATGAGGAAGGTAAGCAGCAGTCAGATGTTGATAATCAAAGTATCAGAAGAAAGTGTGTAAACCTCTATAAAGGCAGAAGCTTGAGCAGTTTGCTGGTAAGGTGTGTGTTAACACGATGCCAAGTAGGAATAATATTAAAGAGGCAATTATTAAAACCCATTAGTCTGGGAAGCCAAAGGACTGGGGCACCTTGCAGTCTTTGAGTAGACCACTGTATATTCCTCTGTATATTAAAGCATTGTAGTGTTACATGTGGCGACATCTGGCTGACAGCTAAAGACTGGCCTAAAATGGGTCATCCAACATGATAATGATCCCAAGCACAGCAATAAATCTACCACAGAATGACTGAAAAGAACAGATGGAACAAAGTCCAGACCTCAACCTGACTGAAATGCTGTGGCAGAACCTTATTACACAGCTTCTGCTTTATGGCTTAGTTTTTGTTAGGTCATGACAGTGTAATATGTTGTGTGACCTAATTTTAAGACTCGCTAAAGACAGCCATTAAAAAAAATGCCGATATGTATAACCTTACAACTGACACGGGATGGTCTTTTTTAACGTGTTTTTAAAATCATAACTTATACACAGATATAACTTAAAGTGCATCTTAATTATCAAATTATACCTGTCAACCACTGGCATGTGGAGATGGTTGGTGTCTGGCAAATACAGAAGATGCACCAAAGTATAGACTTTGTGGTTCACTCTTCTGTCAGAAGACACTTGTTTAAGCATTGGTGCATGGGAAACATCAAGCCCTGTCGAATGGAAAGTATTCACATGAATTTCTTTCTCTTCTTTTTCCTCGCAAGAGGTTATCCAAGCAGTTTTGTATTTAATTCAGGAAAAATGTCCACATAAATATTAAACTTTTTATTAGAATATTGTACAAAGTATGTGCTCTGTCTATAAAACTGTGTAAATAGGAACAGCTGTCAAATGTAGTGACGTAAAAGCCACCATATTTATTTCGTGCTTATTTTCTGCAGTGATCTGAGCTCACCTCCTATCATGAAATAAGTGATCCAATCAACTGCATTCTCGTCTGTCAGCATTTTCCTCAAACTCTGTTCATCCGTGCTGTAGTATGTCATTTTTTTCTTGAAATTCGGGGCACGCTTGTTCTGTGAAATAAACTAAAGCTGTCACAATCACGTGACAAGCGAAAGATTTCCGTCTTGAAAAGCTATCCACAGTTTTCTGACGGGATTTAAACACACCTCGGGGTTCGGTCTGCAGATGATAACTTTAAAATCAGGCCACGTATCGACCACAACTTCCAGTGTAGTCGGTTTGTTCCTGTTGATTCCGTACAGGAAACCGTACACCTGAAAGCACGAAACACCTTTAAGCGCTGCTGAGGCTGTAAAGCACAAAGACACGCGGTTTATGTCGCAGATACCTTATAACTCTTCGGTAAGTGTTTGAGCAGAACTCCTTCAGCGACCTGCAGCTCGTCTCTGTTCAGGACCTTCATGTTTGGATAGTTGCACAGTTTTCTGATACTTTAACCTTTTCAGGTTAAACTGCGATGGCAATGATGACAATCAATGAAATGTAATTTATTTACAGCACATGAAACTCCCTGTGGAGTCTCTTCTGCTCGTTTTCAGCTGTTTTAAATATGATCTTTCGACAGTTCCAAAGACATTTGCGCGTCTTTGTAAATCAAAGACAGAGTGTGTGAAACTCTGGAAATCGCGGAAGTGATGTGAAGTAAACGTAAACGCTAAGTGGACTTTTCCTCCAGGCTGAGGTTGTCGTGATTCGCACTTTCTAGACATAAAATTGAAGAGAACGTACGATGATCATTGTTACCACCTCCACCAACGCTCTACGTTGCTCATTATTTTTATATTTGTTAAGTTTTAAATACAGACACAGTTTGTTTTGTGTTAAGCAGTAATAAATGACATCAAGATTTCAATTAAATGTCTTTCACTTTGGAGAACCATGGATAGTATTAATTGCACTGGTGTTTAGAATTAACGCTCGTGGGAAAGACATCCAACAATAGACCACTTCTTTATTGAACAGCAGAAGAAAAGGAGAAGTTGTGAAGGATACACTTTTGCTAATCATTGTTATACAAGCCAGCAAACATCAAGAGCGACTTTCATTGTTCTTTTTGTTAAATCTTCTGGCTCCTGTGTTGTTTGATTGTAAGCCTCATTGCCTGGGGAATCATTTTA
>NW_024582568.1:111739-113546 GCF_018398535.1 Haplochromis burtoni
AACAACTTAAAAGTGGGACAAAGACTGTGCTTGCGTGGGACAATGTGACGTAGATGAGTGCTGACAGGTGGTGTGAATTTTGTGTTTGGAGTTTAGCACTCGAAATACAAATGCACATCTCAGCTCTCCCTCTGTAGTTGAATAAGCCTAAAGTGAGTTTTCTTTTCTTCACTGAGTTCAACCACTTACAAGCAGTCTATATTTGTTGTAGTTCCATCATATTCTACACAGCTTATCTTATTGGTCACTTTTAATGGTTTAATTTTGACCTGCATTTGACCTGTGATCTGAACCCTCAGATTAAAGAGACTTTCAACAGGCTTTTGCATTGACTTTAACTGAGATTAATCAAAATGTAAGATAGTGTCTCAGAGTGCAGGGCAGGTGGGAAAAGGGTTAAACATGCAGTGTAGTCCTACATAAAGTGGGAACCCTGGTCACCCAAAGTCCAATATGTTTTATAGTGTTAGACAAAAACTCCCCTCTTTTCCAAAGTGATTAAAAGTGTAACTGCTCTATCCACCAACTCCTTATAGATGTTGAAAATAATGTGAATGGCATTTTCTGTTGTCAGTCATGTCTGTCCCAGATTTGTTCACATTCTCCTTCCTCTTAGTCAGTAGGTAGGTATCCAGAGAACTCGTCACCATCAACAACAACAAAGAAGCTCTATTGAGCTAAAACGTCATCCTTGTGTGCATTTACCACACGGACACATTAAAGTTTGTGTGCAAGTTTGACTTTATTTCAAAACTGAATTATCTGGGGGGGGGGAAAGCAGCTCATGATCAGTTTGACTACACAAAAGTTTGTTATTTGCTTGGTTTACTGATGAGGCAAAGTTGCTTCTTTAAAAATCAGGGAGACCTAGTTTGTAACACTGGATAGTTGATTTTGGAAATTTAAAACAAGTTTGATTAGTTAAGCAGTGCAGTAGTAAAGGCAACAAATACTAATATTAATATATTTATTCCACCTACAGGAAAGTGCATTGCAGTCTAAGAGAAGATTATTCTGACACAAAGGTAAGATTTCCCAAGCGTTCTCGTTCTAGCGTCCCACGTAGATCTCAGTGTTGGCATTCATTCTTCAGTAACTCAATGGAATTAAGCCATGGGCGGCTCCACACTTCGAATGTGCACTGGTAGGGCTGAAAGGAAAAACAGACAATACATTTAACATTAGGATCTTTCAGGTGGTGTTATTTACACATATAAATGCTTTAGGTTTTTTTTTTATCCAATAGCATAATGTCTATTAAGAACATGAGTATTTAACGATCAGATTAATATGCATTACACACTCAAAGGGATTCACAGCAACATCGCGACAAGAGGGCAGCAGAACAGTTCTATAAAACTATGTCAAGTATGCAGAAAACGGTGATTTATTATTATGAAATAAAAAACAAAACATAGAAACATCAGAAATCAATTTGTTTCAGCTGATGACTTTTCAACAGGACACCGGCCGTCAGCTGCAAAAAGATCTGCGTTGAGCAAATCACTTCCAGTGTGAATGCAGCTTTAGTTACAAGGCTGCTGCATGATGTTTAAGAACAGATCAAATATCTTGCTTCTTTTGAGAAGATGCCATCAGTACCTGAAACTTTGCCTGATCTGTGTGGATTGCACACACTTGATCGACGCCATACTTTCTGCAAGGGGTCTTTACCATCTTCACAGTTATGACGTACTTCATGCCAGCGACCACCTGTAATGGGAAAGAAAATTGAATACAAGACTTACAGCAAATGAACCCCTCCTCCTTCTCCTCTTTAAACACCCCTACTGTCCCCTGTGAGCCA
>NW_024582568.1:115234-138074 GCF_018398535.1 Haplochromis burtoni
AAAAAAAAAAAAGGGGAAAAAAGCATTCTTGACCTCTGTCCCATTGTCCAAGTCCATAGTCACCTGTGGACGCCCACTCTTGGAACAGCATGATGCAAAAACTGCAGATTTTGGAGTAGGGACGCACTTAACTCTACACTTTAGACGAGTCGGAATTGAACCCTAACCCTCACTAGGCACAAGACACAACATCCCACTCGCACGATGTACACTTTCAGATTTTCAATTGAAAATTTCCAGATTGTTATAAAATTCACTTACTTACTGTACATAATGTCCTCTTTTTGTATATAATTTACTTACTGTATATAATGTTCTATTTTTGCACAGTCGAGGAGCGTTTCAGGACACATTTCACTGCTTGTTGTACTCGTATAACTGCATGTGATAAATAAAAAATCTTGACTCTTAAATTTGGGTCCTTTCCTGCTTGCCGCACACAGACGTTTCATGACAGACACAGGGTGTACTATCTTTTTTGGTTTATTTTTAAATCATGACTTATACACAGATATAACTTAAAGCGAATCTTAATTATCAGATTATACCTGTCATACGTTGACATGTGGAGATGGTTGGTGTCTGGCAAATACAGATGCACCGAAGTATAGACTTTGTGGTTCACTCTTCTGCCAGAAGACCCTTGGAAAACATCAAACCCTGTCAAATGGAAAGTATTCACATGAATTTCTTTCTCTCCTTTTTATTAGGTTTATTTAGGTTATCCAAGCAGTTTGTATTTAATGCAGGAAACATGTCCATATGATTATTAAACTTTTTATTAGAATATTGTACAAAGTGTGTGCTCTGTCTATAAAACTGTGTAAATAGTAACAGCTGTCAAATGTAGTGACGTAAAAGCCACCGTATTTATTTCGTGCTTATTTTCTGCAGTGATCTGAGCTCACCTCCTATCATGAAATAAGTGGTCCAATCAACTGCATTCTCGTCTGTCAGCATTTTCCTCAAACTCTGTTCATCCGTGCTGTAGTATGCCATCTTTTTCTTGAAATTCAGGGCACGCTTGTTCCGTGAAATAAACAAAAGCTGTCATAATCACGTGACAAGCGAAAGATTTCCGTCGAGAAAATCTATTCACAGTTTTCCGACGGGATTTAAACACACCCCGGGGTCCGGTCTGCAGATAACTTTGAAATCAGGCCACGTATCGACCACAACTTCCAGTGTAGTCGGTTTGTTCCTGTTGATTCCGTACAGGAAACCGTACACCTGAAAGCACGAAACACCTTTAAGCGCTGCTGAGGCTGTAAAGCACAAAGACACGCGGTTTATGTCGCAGATACCTTATAACTCTTCGGTAAGTGTTTGAGCAGAACTCCTTCAGCGACCTGCAGCTCGTCTCTGCTCAGGACCTTCATGTTTGGATACCGGAGTTTTCTTACTAATGCACTTTAAACAACCTCCTGTTTTAAAACATCCCAATCCACCATAATGGAGAAACCTTTACAAATTATTAACAGTTTAGGCAAAGTCCGTAGGGTTACGATATGACCGCATTGCTCCGGTTGTGAACTTGTGAAATAAACGTAGCAGGCCACTTCCTGTCATAAAAAATAACTTCGTTAATTCACCGCCAGAAGTTTTTTCAAAAAAATAAAATAAAAAATGCGTGTTTGTTTTCTATTGCGTAGGAAAAGATATAATGAAATCTGCTAGCGTGTTCATGGAGTGTTCAGGAAAAATAAATATAAAATATAGAAATATTTTTCCCACTTCTTGTATCGCAACAACTTTAAAAAGTGGGACAAAGACTGTGCTTATCTGGGACACGTAGATGACTGCTGAGAAGTGGTGTGTTTGGAGTCGAGTGCGTGAAGGACAAATGCACATCTCCCTCTTCCTCTGTAGTTGAATTAGCCTACACTGACTTCCATCTCTTACCAGCAGTCTTCATTTGCTGTAGTTCCATCATATTCTGCACTAATCTGCATAGTTTGTGTCTTATTGGTCACTTTTAATTTTGAGTACAGGGCACCAAACCTGCACTTGACCCATGATCTGACATCAAGCTTCTGCGTTGACTTCAACTGCTCTATCCACCAACGTTTGGGTAGACTGAGAGCAGTGGGAGAGTGGTTAAACAAAGCTCCTTATAGATGTTAAAATGAAAAATAATGTGAATGCCATTTAATGTTGTCAGTCATGTCTGTCCCAGATTTGTTTACATTCTCCTTCCTCTTAGTCAGTAGGTAGGTATCCAGAGAACTCATCACCATCAACAACAACAAAGAAGCTCTATTGAGCTGAAACGTCATCCTTGTGTGCATTTACCACACGGACACATTAAAGTTTGTGTGCAAGTTTGACTTTATTTTAAAACTGAATTATCTGGGGGGAAAAAAAGCAGCAAAAGATCAGTTTGACTACACAAAAGTTTATTTGCTTGGTTTACTGATGAGGCAAAGTTGCTTCTTTAAAAATCAGGGAGACCTAGTTTGTAACACTGGATAGTTAATTTTGGAAATTTAAAACAAGTTTAATTAGTTAAGCAGTGCAGTAGTAAAGGCAACAAATACTAATATTAATATATTTATTCCACCTACAGGAAAGTGCATTGCAGTCTAAGAGAAGATTATTCTGACACAAAGGTAAGATTTCCCAAGCGTTCTCGTTCTAGCGTCCCACGTAGATCTCAGTGTTGGCATTCATTCTTCAGTAACTCAATGGAATTAAGCCATGGGCGGCTCCACACTTCGAATGTGCACTGGTAGGGCTGAAAGGAAAAACAGACAATACATTTAACATTAGGATCTTTCAGGTGGTGTTGTCAAGTCATGTCAAGTACGCAAAAAAAAAATTGATTTATTATGAAATAAAAAACAAAACATAGAAACATCAGAAATCAATTTGTTTCACATGATCACTTTTCAACAGGACACCGGCCGTCAGCTGCAAAGAGATGTGCATCGAGCAAATCACTTCCAGTGTGAATGCAGCTTTAATTACAAGGCTGCTGCATGATGTTTAAGAACAGATCAAATATCCTGCTTCTTTTGAGAAGATGCCATCAGTACCTTAGCCTTTGCCTGATCTGTGTGGATTGCACACACTTCCTCTACACCATCCTTTCTGCAGGGGGTCTTTGCCATCTTCACAGTTATGACGTACTTGATGCCAGCGACCACCTGTAATGGGAAAGAAATTGAATACAAGATTCACAGCAAATCAACTCCTCCTCCTCTTCCTCTTTAAACCACCCGTGAGCAAAGAAGCTCACCAATGACTAGAAAAAACACCAACATCAACACGCTGCTACGCTAGCCTTGTCTCAGAGTTCAAGAGGAGAGCCAAATAAACTTAAAAAAAATTAATAAATACATGACTCGTCAGCATATCAACCAATCTTTAGCAAAGATGTGCTTCTCGTCGGGTTCCTTTTTTTCCTAAACCCACACTGCTCTATTGTTCGGGCTTGTCAATGGCTGCCTCCACACAGGTACACAGAACATTGCAGACCTACTGCTAAAGCTAGGTTGAGAGGATTAGGGAAGATTAGAGAGGCCAGCCATGTTTTGGGGAGTACCAACGCCATTAAGAAGGCATATAGCAAATAAATTGTATGTAACGACCATCGGACGGCCACTAGGACTTTAGTTTAGTGGTTAAAAGTGAAACCTTTAAAGGGCGCTTCGCAGGCCTTTTCTTAAGGGCTCACATCACTACGATGGTTTACTGGATGGCTTTCCCCTAAAGAACAATTCAGTTATTCACGAATCTGACCGTTACTCACCTGTGACTGAACCTTGATCACTTCTGCCACTTGACTGAGGTACAAATCGTTGCTGCGTCTGTTGTGTTGGACGACGGCGAAGTGGAGAGCGTTTTGCACATTTTCATCGTTGATATCGGCGTCTGTCAAGCCCCCGACCATGGCCCCGTACCCAACGGCCAAAGCGGCCGCAAGAACAGTCAAAGCGACTTTCCACATTTTCTATCTTTTGCCTAACAAACACAGGAAACGAAGTGAAACACTCCCCATCGTGCCCTCCCAGTTATATAAACATCGACGTCACCGCGCGCGAGGAGTGGCATATCTCGCAGCGAATCGGCAATCCCCGCAGCAGAGATCGGGTCTGATCCAGGCTGTTGTTGCGAACTCGCTCGCACTCTTTGCGTCTGCACGACTAGCACCCAGGTTCCCGCGGTCATCTGCAGAAATCAAATTACTCATATCGAAAACAAGGTATGTTTAATCTCGCTCGGATTTAATTTCCACACGCGACTTTTGAAGCGCTTTGCTGCGTGACAAAAAGGGGAACAAAAAAAAAAGCATTCTTGACCTATGTCCCATTGTCCAGGTCTAAAGTCACCTGTGGACGCCCACTCCTGGAACAGCACGATGCAGAGACTGCAAGTTTTGAAGTATGGCGGCACTTAACTTTACAATTATACGGAGAAACAAATAGATTGTTCTTTAAGTTTCCCCTAATATTTCCCCACACTTTGCAGGGACACTTTCTTTGGCTTGAGTGCTGCTCAGCAGCAGCAGCTACTGATCGGCTCAGCCGTGGCAGCAGGTGGAATAATGGCCTACATAGTGTACAAAAGAAAAAAACCAAGAACCATTCCTTTAGGGGACGGATGGTGGGGAGTGGGGGAGAAGACACTATCAGAAGATCAGAAAATCTACCCTTTTCAAGTGGAGACCTCAGACAAAGAGATCGAGGTAGGTTTGAGCTGGTAATCCAACTTCTGAATGAACAATATTTGGGCACAGTTATGCAAAGCAATCTTCTTGATCAACAGGATCTCTATGAGCGCATCGACAGGACACGCTACGCAGATCCTTTAGAAGATGGCAAGTTCCACTATGGCTTCAATTCCACTTATCTGAAGAAAGTTGTTTCCTATTGGAGACACGAGTTTGACTGGAAAAAGCAGGTGGCAGTGCTCAACAAGTATCCACACTTCAAAACCAAAATAGAAGGTACATAACAGCTCAGCAGTGAGTATACTGGATGTACGTCAACCCACACAGATATTTGCGCAATAATCAATCAGCAGTTATTATTAAAGTTGTTGTTTTGCTTTTCATGTGTCAGGACTGGACGTGCACTTTATGCATGTGCGTCCACCGCACCGCGAGAATCAGAAGGTTCTGCCTATCATGATCGTTCACGGCTGGCCCGGCTCCTTCTACGAGTTCTACAAGATTCTGCCGCTTCTCACGCAAAGCCGCGACGGTGTTGTGTTTGAGGTCATATGCCCGTCTATCCCTGGCTACGGTTTCTCAGAAGCCTCTCATAAACAAGGTAGAATACGTCTACTAATTCTAAATAAATCTGGCGGAAGATATTCACAAATGTGTCTCCACTGCCGCTCCAGGGTTCAACAGCCTCGCCGCCGCCCGGATTTTCCTGAAGCTGATGGAGCGTTTGGGCTTCTCTCAGTTCTATCTGCAGGGAGGGGACTGGGGCTCGCTCATCACCACCAACATGGCACAGATGAAGCCTCAGTGAGTGCAACAAAAACAGAAAACATGCCACAGGTTACTCGCTGGAACAGAAAGTCCCTCGCTCGCTTTGTGTTAATGGAAACATTGTGACAGTTCTTACTGGAACTGTGAAGCATTGTTTGCACTGTGCGGACAGATTTACAAAAAAACAAATGGCCGTGCAAATTCCTGAAGAGTGAAGCTGATTTAATGTGAAAACTGGCACTAACTAACTCGCTGTGACCTTGGTAACGTTTTTTTTCCTCTCGTCTTTTTTTTCCCCCCCACCATTTCTCTTTTGCAGGTGCGTGAAGGGTCTCCACCTAAACATGTGTATGTCAAATAGGGGTTTCAAAGTCCTGTTGTCCTTGTTGATTGGCCCGTATCTGCCCTTCCTGGTTGGTTTGAGTCGGGAAGATGTTCGCCGGTTGTTCCCTTTCTTTGAGAGGAACGTCTTTGAGATGCTGAGAGAATCGGGCTACTTTCACATTCAGGCCACTAAACCAGATACTGCAGGTGTGACCATAACACAGTTTAGTAAGCTCAGTGTTTCTGATAGTCACAGTGACTGGATTAAAAGGTCAAACAGAAGCTAATGTAAGAGAATTGACCTTAAATTTAGTGATTTCAGCTCTTGATACCGCTTTGTTGTTGCAGGCTGTGGGGTGAATGACTCTCCTGTAGGCTTGGCAGCCTGGATTTTGGAGAAGTTCTCCTCCTGGGCTGATCTGAAGAACAGAGATCTGGAGGACGGTGGGCTGGAGAGGTACAGTTTCTAAATTCTAGGACTGTGGAGATATTTAAATTAACAATTTGATCAATAATTGATTTTATGCAAATATTTTAGTTTTTTAAAAATATTGGTAGGTGTCCCTTTTCCCGACACTAGTCAACAGGGCAAGGATCGACCTAGATCGGTGCAGCTCTAACAATTACGGATTATTGTTTTTTATTCAGCAAGATTTGTGATAGCTGCTGGTTTGTGACTGATAAGAAATTGTGTCATCTGTGCAGAAAATTCAGCCTGGATGACCTCTTGACAAATGTCATGATCTACTGGACCACAGGCTCCATCACCTCGTCCATGCGCTTCTACAAAGAGAATTTGGGGAGTAATCTTAACAACAGAGTGGATTTTAAGTACGTCACCGTGTACTCTCCACACTACACATGAGTGTTTTACCATGTCATGTGATGCCTCTAATTATACATTATATATTTTTTGTTTTAGGACAGAGATTTTTGTGCCCACTGGCTTTGCAGCCTTTCCTAATGAGCTCATGCACTGCCCCAAGTCATGGGCACAAATTAGGTACCGAAACATCCAGTCCTACACTTTCATGCCCAGGGGTGGCCACTTTGCAGCCTTTGAAGAGCCCCAGCTGCTTGCTGACGACCTGTTCAATTTTGTCAAGAAGGTGGAGAAGTCCTGAAGCCCTCACTGAACTCGCAGACCAGTTATAGCACATCTGTCCTTTATTATTTCAAGCAGGAGACATACAAATCCTTAAGTTGAACATTTTTACACCACGCAGCATCTTATCACTTGATTCGTGACACTCAAATCATTTGCAAGCTTTTGATATATGTAAACATGCACAGATGACACTGGCATAAAGAAGTCTTGGTCATTAAAAATGTATTGCACTAATAGTGTGTGTATTGCTCTGTGTTAAATGAGGACAAACATTCTTTTAAACGATAATTTGTAAAAGAAAAGGGTAGCACACCATATTGTTTATTTCACTATTGTTTGAATGAACATACTCTGAAACAAAAGAATAAGTCGAAATTGATTAAAATATGTACATTTTAATAAAAAACACAAATGTTTAAAGTTCCCTTGGATTGCTGTTAACATTTACTGTAGTACACAAGCACCAGAAAGAAAGTGCTACACTCTAAAGACTTACTGTCCAACTTTTAGGGTCAGTTACTGAAGCCCTTAATAGTCACGGGTGCCTGAAACCACACATAATCCTCCCAGTCTGACCCCTCCGCCCTTGGTTCCTTGCAGACGTTTGGATCGCTAGACAGAACGATGATTTGTTTCTTTACACGAGTTGGGACTTTAAATTGGAGTTTGGGTCGAAACCAGCCTACACCACAGTCCCTGTGAGCCAGCACCAAGACTGTGGTGGGCATTAAGCGAACAGGTCTGGTGTCAGACAAAAGGTCAGCCACAAACAGTGTGCGGAAGATCTGCCTCAAGCACGATGACACCCGTAGACACTGATTCCCACCGGATGATGCCAGGGACTCCATGTTTATCTCGTACAGCTCTTTGGGGAGGACAAGCGAGCCACCCATTAACAGGAGCACACGGGGCACCCTGCTGAGGGAGAACAGCACCTCCAGCTGCTGCAGCACTTCCTCCAGCTCCTGAAGAGTCTGCTGACACTTGCGCCAGTCCATGTCTGCTGAATGCACCGGTCTTCGATTCACTACGTCTTTATCCTGAAAAGCAAAAGAGACACCAAACATGTCGTGTTAATCTCACATCACCAACATTTCGTCAACTGAACAGCTGGAGGCATCTACCATAAACTTTTCCTGTTCACCTGCACCGACGCTTGCTGCTTCCTCTGGGAGTATACCAACTGGTCGTACGTCATGGGCAGCTGCTGTCTTTGATAGAGGATGCACTTGAGGATCTCGCTGACGAAACGACAGCAGCCTTCCTGAGTTACAGTCCCCGGGAAGACCACGTTCACGCAGCCTTCCTCCTGTGCCCTCCTCACCACCTCGGCATCTCTGTCCTCTGCATCACTTTGTATACTGGCAGTCACTTTAATATGTTTAAAACCTCCCTGACAAGAAGCGTTATCCTCCTCTGTGTTATCTGGAAAAAACAACAACAAACAAACAAAAAATCAGCTTAACATTTATCTGAAAAGCCCATCTACTATACTACTAGATTATATATTTGTAGACTTGTAGGATGTGTTGGTCTGCAGCATTTCTGATGTAGCTGATAGAGCTGGGCTAAACAATCCCAATATCCATAGTATCGGATCACAACTAGTGTGAGAGTCCTGTCAGTTCAGTGTGTAAAACTGAATTATATTAAATATTTTTTTAAACCCTCAAACATGCACCATGAAAAATGCCTGAACGTCTTTGAGTTGACTGTCACGTCTGCTTTATTTATGACCTATAGCACATTTAAATAACAAACTATTTGCTTCAATTTCAAAATACACCAAAAACAGAAAGGTGTGTTTTTGGTGTATTAAATAATTATAGCAGAAAGTTAGAAACAAAAATCAGTGATTTAATGGTCGTTAAATGTGTTCATTTGCATATTGACGATAATTCATCTGATAAATCATGACACACTGCTCTCCCTACAAAAATTGCCTTTATACCGGTAGGTTAAAAGTATTTGCAAAACTGACTCTGTATTTACTCGGTACCGAGTCGATACCAAAATGTACAGTGTAGAACAACAGAAGTAGCTCTAGCTGTTTTCTCCCTTGAAATCAAATTTACATCAAGAAAATAACCACAAAGTACTAATATCCTTAGACCAAAACCTTAATATAGTTTAAGAAACGTGATCACAGCAGTGGGTCTACTGTGATCACCCCCTCCCTCGTTGGGGAACACATGCAGACTCACACCGGTTATGTCACCTACTTTGATCGGAGGGTATAGCGGTGTTTTCCTTATCGTCAGTGTCGTTCACGCAGTGCTGTCTAGAAGAGTCGTCTTTTAACTTCACAGCATTTTTACCCTTTAAATGTGTGTTTACGGGACTTGGGGAACGTTGTTTGCTGATTTCCGGGGAAACTCTGCTTGAGTTTGGGTCTTCGGATACAGCTTGGACCTCAGGCGGTGTCTTCGGTGCCTCCGCTATGCTAATATCCTTTTCCGAGGAGAAGGAAAGGCGTCTCTTTATCCCGAGGTCTCTGCTTTTATCAGTGGACACATTTTCCGTGTCCTCGGAGTTTGATATTAGTTTTAATATGCTCGAGTCTTCTGCCATAGTTTTGAATATCCGCGCCGGGTTACGTCTTTTTTCCCCGGTGCATCATGGGAAATGCTCGTCAAAGGGGAAAAAAAGCCACATTCACGTCACATATAAAAAAATAGAAAAACAAACGATGACTTTAAACTACCGACGGCCTTCTTATTGGTTCCTCAAACAAAACACCCTTAAATGCGTTTATTCTTACTGATTATAATTTCAAATAAGGCGTCTATTAAACTCCTTTAACTGTGCTAGCGTGCTTAAGTGGTTAAAGTAACTCAACGTATTTTCCCCCTGACCATTTAAATAAACATTTTATTGGCTAAAATAAACTGAACTCCTGAGTCTCATTTGGAGCAATTACAACTGCCTCATTCAAATCACCTTAGGTTCACCTCTAGCCATTTAGAAAGTATTGGGTTTTATCAAATAAATCCTGCGTGTTTTTACATTGAATTTATTTACTGTTTTATTTATTAGATATTTAAACTACTTGAAACTCAGCTAAAGTCTCATTTAAATGCATAAATATTGACTGATCCTCATTAAAGAACACCAGACAGTCACGTTATTTGTAAAGGTGAGCAAAAATAAAAGAATTTAGTTGGGGTGCACCCTAGCGGTTAGTTTGTGCAGTACATGGAGAAAACAAGGGCAAACCTCAGGTGTGATAATTAGCAGTGAAAACTTCTACAGATATCCAAACGTTTCTGTTAAAGAAGCACAAAGAAAGGTGGAGGAAGCGGCTGGACATTGTTTTGCCAGATTTCTTTTTAAAATATTAATAATGACTTCAGTGCGAGTAGCAGTCCGAGTCCGTCCATTGAACAAAAGGTAGGGAGAATGACTTCTTTTATTATCCACCAAGCTTTCAAAATGGGCTGTGTGTCACCCCCATACACTTTTCACAGAGAAAAGCAGTTATCCTCGAAGGTGATAATTCATATGAAGGAGAAGACAGCAACCATTCAAAAGGTATAGGTCTATTATCACAAAATGAAACGCACTATACTGCAGTAAATGAAGTTATTACTGAAAGTCAGCGGTACCTGCGTTTATAATTTTAGCCCACAGTACGAGGGGACGAGCTCAAAGGCGCAGGGAAAACCTTTTCATATGATTTTTCATATGACTCATTTGACAGAAGAAGTCCCACGTTTGCATCCCAGGAGAAGGTATCTGGATTGTTCAATATCTCACCTGTTTAGAGATTTTATATTCCTTGTGAATTTTTAGTGGGGGTTAACGACCACGACTTTAGTGTGAAAGAACTGTTTTCCTCATTTTTAAATAATCTTTTCTCTGCTGCCTCAGATCTTCCGAGACTTGGGGTTTGAAGTCCTGAAAGCTGCATTTGAGGGTTACAATGCCTGCGTGATTGCTTATGGGCAAACAGGCTCAGGGAAGTCCTACACTATGATGGGTCCTTCAGTAAGGTCTTCTATTAACTTGGCAAACATTGTAACAAAAGTTTCAATGGAATTTATTGATGATTTGTGTGGGGTTTTTTTCCCATTAAAATGCATCATTATTATTATTATTATTATTATTATTATTATTATATTTTATTTGTTTTTTATTTTATTTATTTTAAGCTTCCAATCTACTGGCAGGTGACAAATTTAAAAAAACAACCTTAAGTGCCATTGTGGTGTCCCGGTACCTTAATATTGTTTCAAGTCTCTCAAAGTCAAATTGAGGGAAACCATGGATCTCAAAGATGCTTATTTGGTGCTTTCATTATGATGACAGGGATGGAGAGCTCTGTCACACACATCAGTCCAAACTTTCACATAGAATTAGTTTGAGAGCTGGTGACTGTAAAGGTCACAGCGTACTATTCACATTCATTTTCACACTGTTTCTGTGAGTCATCGTGCCCTGTGGATAGGGACTGAATCCCTTCACTGTAGGAGTCAATGGTTCAAGTCTGTTCTTTGACATGCCATCAATAATTGTGATAAGCCCTTTTTGAAGGTGCATGCCTTTCTTTCAGTTTCTTTTGTCCATTTTTACCAGAATAATGTGAATAATTTGTGGTGAAAAATTGGATTTCATTTTTTTAGTTTTGTTTTTATTCGAGGTACAGGGTTTAATTTTCATGCCTCATTTCAAAATGCATGCCGAATGTGACCTGTAAATAAACCCGACCATAATCAGGGAATTATGGGATGTCACAGCTCTTTACAGATAACACTGCAGTAGTGCTAACCCCACTGTGCACACAGCACTGACTTCTCGTCGCATTAGAGGCTGGCTGATAGCGGCCTCATCAGGTGTGTTTGTTTCTCCTTACTAATCAGAAAATTTGATGAGGCCAGCAACCCACTGCTTTTTTTTTTTTCTTCCTCACCTTGCGCAGCAATGGGAATTTCACATTATCAGTGAGGTTTCAGCTTGTCTACCAGGAGACTTTTGCAAGGTCATCACCAGAGCTGCTGTCAACATCCCAGATAATTATATATGGCTTTTAATGCTTACTATCTGTTACTTTGTAATTAAAACAAGGGGGCATGTAGCTCAGACTGGAATTGCTTTTATGCTTCAGTAATTCTATATCAGGATGAGCTGCTTGTGTTATTCAGCAGACTTTGCATATACTGAGTTGTGGTCATGGCACAGCATTACATAGTACGACACCCAAATTAAAAGAGCATAGCAGGAGCATAATTGTCATTTTAAAGTGTCTGTATCATTTTGTTTCCTTTCTAATGTGTCAGCACGATAAAGGTTTAATCCCACGGATCTGTGAAGGCTTGTTCTGGGAGATATCTCACAGGAGCAAGAGCGATGCCGTGATGTTCCACACAGAGGTCAGGTAAAGAACCATCACACTTAACTTTCAAACATGTGCTCAGAAATCATATTTCAGTAGAGAGAAACTTATTTTTTGTCAGTGATGGACCTTCAAGTTTTTTTCCCCTTATTATTTTTATAGCCTCTGACAGTGGACTTGTTTCAGGTTGTCCTGACAGACTTCAGTGTGGCATTGGATACCGCTGACCACAAAATGTTATTAGAGATTAAAACACAGCATTGATAATAAAGAAAATGTGCTCCAATGGTTTAAATCTGTCAGATTGTAATTTGTGCATGTAAATTGGGAGTCTTTAACACATGTAGCTTGGTCATTGTTCCACAGGGTTCTGTGCTGGGACCATTTATATTTACATTATACGTGCGTCATTAAATTGCTTCAGCAGTATCATTAGAAGGCATAGCATAAGTTTTCATTGCCATGCAGATGGTACCCAGCTTTCTTTACCCATGAGACCAGATAACAAATCAGTTATTAGGGTTAGCTTAATGACATCAAGACCTGGGTTACATTTGAATTTCTTCTAAATTCAGACAAACCCAGTGTTGCAATATTTGGCCCTAAAAAGGAATCTTGAGGAATCTTGTAGTCCTTCAATGCAAAAATTAAATATGTTGGACTGCTTTCTGACATTTGTGTAATATCTCTAAGATTAGAAGGATCCTGCCTCAGAGTGATGCTTAAAAAAAACTAGTTCATGCATTTATTACTTCTAGGCTGTACTGCTGTAATTCATTATTAAGTTGTTCCAAAAATTTCCACCAAAAACTTCAGTTAATTCAAAATGCTGCAGTAAGACTACTGGCAGGGACTAGAAAGCACATTTCCTCTATATTAAGTTCTCTTCAGAAGTGAATTTAATATCCTTCCCCTGACATATAAAGTCTGAAATAAAGAGGCCGCATCGTATCTTAAAGACCTCATACCATCATATTATCCCAATAGAGCATTCTGCTCTCAGACTGGCTCACTTGCTGTTGTTAAGTTTCTTAAACTGGAATGGGAGGAGGAAGCACCTTAGCTTTCAGGCTCCTCTCCTGCGGAGCCAGATCCCAGTTTGGTTCCGGAGACGGTCACCCTCTCTACTTTTAAGATTAGGTTTAAAACTTTCATTGTTAAAAAGGACTTTTTCCTTCCCACTGTCACAAATTGCTGCTCATAAAGAGTCGTCTGATTGCCGTGGTTTTATTCAGAATACTGTAGGATCTTTACGGTTTAAAGCACCTTGAGATGGCTCTTGTCAATTGGTGCTATATAATTCAGCTTGAGTTGAATTGAAATGAAACTTTATATAAGCATTAATCTCAGAGAGAATTGTCATCCAGTTTGAAGGGAAACATATTTAAAGAGGTGGTTCTGCTTTGCTGGGCAGGTTAATTATCATGCCGAATGTGGAGAACGAAGGATATGAAGCAAAAACGTGTGCAATGCTGTTGTTTCACAAGAGACATGGAGGCCAGTGAATTAAAAAGACTTTGGGCATTAAACAGTTTTATAAAACTACTGGTGTTGCTGGAGAGCATCTGGATACAGACTTTTTCCTGTTGTTTATATGAAACTATGTACTTTGTGCAAAGGTCTACTGTTTTTAGCCGATGGTAACTCAACTCAGAAGTCAGAGTGATGTGCCGTGATGATTCTTATTGAGTTGTTCTTGATTGTAGAATATAAATGAGCCAGCAGTAATAAAGGGTAAAAAACCCATTCCCGTTCATCATTATTCTCACTTTGCTGGAACAGTCACATCATTTAGAAAAATTGAAAGGCCTAAATGTAATGAAACCAGAAAAAGGCACAACGTTTTATTGCTATAACCCTGTAATGTTCAAAATCCCAGATGAAATCTAGTCTCATCACAGTGTGTTTTATGTCCCAGCTGTTCCCCTAAATTATTATGTTAGGAGATTAGATTGCTGCTTTTAAGTCAAACTACTTTGAAATCATTGTTTTGCCATCTGTTTGCATGTGCGCTGCTGGCACATTATTTGTGTTTTAAATTAACTCTATAATTGGATTTTATTTGATCGCGTTTGCATGTCCGTGTTTTTTTTTTTATTTTTTTTATTATTTTTTTTATAGAATATCTTAAAAAGACTCAGGTACAACATTTGACAATTAACACATCTGTACTTGTTCTTTTTTTTTTTTTTTTATAAGCGAAAGAAGCTGCAGAGCTTGACTTTGTTTTTTTTTCCCTCAGAATACATAAAAATAAAACATCAACAACAAAATGCTAAGTTTGCTGTCTGAGTTCTCAGCCCTGTGCCGGGAAAAAACATACACGGCTACATGAGCAGGGCATGGTTCCTCCCATTTTATTACTGCCATGCATGCTTCTCTAAAGCCTAATTGCTTTATGCCCCACATTGTTTGTTTTTGAATCAGACACTAGTCCCATTGCGTCTTGCACAGATGCACCATAACTTTGATTAACCTCCTAGGACCTGGCGCCCACATATGTGGACATCACATTTTGGGTTATTTAGACCAAAATACTCAGTTTTGCTCTACAGGGGCCTGATATCCACTTACGAGGACATTATACTGCTACTGTTAAAATTTCAAATGAATATCCTCATATGTGGCTCTCATTTTTCTCAGAAACAAAAATTAGGTAAAAAAAAAAAAAAATCTGGTAATTCTTTGTTTTGATATTTATCAGGTCCCAATCAGCCCAAATATCAAAGAAATTAAAAATGCATGCCGTGGAAGAGTTCAGGTCTTAGGAGGTTAAAGCACTCTGTTAAACCTGCTTTCCATATTTTTCATTATTTCTTTTGCCAGTACATGCAGAACGCCATAAGAAGAACCATTTGGCCTCACTGTGCATCTCTCTCTTCTTAGAGAGTTAATATTAACTTGTTGGTATTTGGTAGCACAATATGCAGATTAACAATGAAAACAGATTCCATTGCATCTTTGTCACCTTTTTAAAATAAATCATGGTTCTACATTGTATTTTTATCTTTGTACCAGCTATCTTGAGATCTGCAATGAGCGAGTGCAGGATCTTCTCAAAAAGAGAGCATCACCTACAGATGATGGGGGCTTGAGCGTGAGGGAGCATCCTAGGCACGGTCCCTATGTAGAGAGTAAGACTGTTTTTATCCTGTATTCTATGTCCATCCTAGCTGTGTTTGCATAAAATCTGATGCAAAAAATATATATAACTCATAGATCTGTCCAAGCATTTAGTACAAAGCTACAGTGAAGTGGAGGGCCTGATCATTCTCGGCAATGCCAAGCGCACCACAGCCAGCAGGGGAGTGAATGACTTCAAGCGCTCCCATGCCATCTTCACCATAATGTTCACCCAGGTGAAACACAGTGCTTGATGTTTGAATTTGGCCAAAGTAAAATGTTTGCTAGAGATCTGTGGGTGTTAACAAAAGCCGTCCCCCAAAACCGCTGAGACTTTTATGAGATAATGAGACCTGATCTGTTGTGGTGTTATTTTTCACATGCTTTCATTTTCTCTGTTTGTGATATCACTTATACACGGAAGTATATTCTTCTGTGATATTGCCTTTTTTGTTTCCTGGGACAGGTGTGGTGTGATGCAGAACCGTTATACGAGACAGTGAGTAAGATCCACCTGGTAGACCTGGCAGGCAGCGAGAAAGTTGATCCCACACGCACAGTAGGAGGCAGGTTGAAGGAAAGTGCCGACATAAACACATCTCTGGTCACATTGGGACATGTGATCTCAGCTCTAGGTAAAGGCAGTCAGTCATTTTGCTGTGGAATTACTGTTTGGGACCTATTTACAACCCTATTTTTTTTTTTTTCTTAGCTGTCAAATCAAACTCTTTACATAGAAATCTATATGAAAGATGGATGTAGCTGTGCAGCAGAAGGGCTCTTAGACCTATACTTTTTACAATGGCCAGCAGAGGGCGACTCTGCTTATTTTTTAAACGAGGTTTATTGTTGAGATGTTTGTGGGATGCTTCCTTGATCGGTAACCTCAGTAAAGACTTTAGATGTGTTTATGTCTCAGTCTTTACTTTCTAATATTAATACTAATATTTGTTTTGCAAATGACAGTCAATTACAGGATAAAAAAAGGATATTAAGCAAGATATGCTTAGACATAACTTCACTGACCAGTGAGGGATATCACATTGGCTGAATTTATCTTTTAAGTAGTCAAGTAATTTAAAACAAAAACAAAACAAAAAAATAAACGACCCTTGAAATTATGGTTGAAATGCATATTCCAATGATAATTAGATGCCTTTTTCTGAAGAATACATATTTAGTAGTGAGCATTTAGTTCTCAGAATTTATATACAACTTGTGGATGAAACATTTTACCTTTCTAGTATTTGACTGAGTACTTTTGTTTTTGATACTCTCAGCTGACCTTGGTGTAGGAGTGTCAACAACAAAACAGATCTTCATTCCTTACAGAGACTCTGTGCTGACATGGCTGCTAAAAGACAGCCTGGGTGGAAACTCTAAGACTACTATGATAGCAAGTATGTATTACTTAATTCTTACCTGCTTTTGATATTGGAAGCATTATTAACCACATAATTCTTTTATTTTCCATCTTCTGTTTTCACACTCCTCATGAACATGTGTCCCTTCTTGATGACCCCCTCCTTGGCAGCCATTTCTCCTGCTGATGTGAACTACATGGAGACCCTGAACACTTTGCGTTTTGCCAGTCAAGCTAAAAACATAGTGAACTCTCCCACAGTGAACGATAATGGCAGTATGAAGGTGATGAGGGAACTGCAGTCAGAGGTTACCAAACTCAATCAACTACTAAAAGAAGCCACTCAGGTCCTGCATATGCTCACATTCACAGGAGGCATAAACATCTTATAGTGTTTCTTGTTCAAAGCTTATTTTGTAGGTTGTATTGTTTTCTTGCTGTTAAGGTTGGGCATGAGGTGCCATTATCCTCTGTGGATGTAAAGGAGGAGCTGAATGAGACAAAGGTGAGTCATCCTCTGCAGAATAGAAATGAAAGGCATTTTGAAGTTCCCTTTTGTAAATAATAAACCTGTTATTTCTGCAGTCCCTGCAGGCAGTAGCATTGACCAAGAACAGAAGCAGCACGTGGAGGGAGACACTGAATATTCTGCAGGTACAAAAATGATTCATTCATGCATTTAAATATGAACGTCTGCTTGAGAATCCTCGGGGCCAATTTACCATTGGTTTGTTTGACTCACAAATGCCAGCGGGTTATATTTGATTCTTGGATATGAGCTAGAGGATAAGACCGGAGAGAAGTACTTGTTGCCCTGCATTGTTCCATTGAATGGGTTTGTTGTAGTTCTTCCATTTAATCAGATGTACAGACAGCCCAAACCCCTGTACCTGCTTTTCTTTTGCACAGAGTTGGGATAAACACTTTAGAATAAAATGTGAAGCAGTTTAAGAGTAATGTTAAGCGCCCTTGCTGCTTACCAAATTTTCTATGTCCCTCTTTGGAATTATTTGTGTTATAATAAATTATGTTAAGAAAGATATAAAAATGATTCCACTTAAAGTTTGGAGCAGAAAAATATGTGATTAGAACAGGAGGGCACAGAGTATAGAAAAGGTTTTTAACACTATTAATCAGCAAAGCAGCAAGCTCCCCAAAGCAGTCTTGGTAGGTTTTACTGCTTGCAGTGAGGAGATCCTGCCAGCTGGTGTCACTGCAAGTCTTGTGAATAACTGCTTCACAGGGAGTAGACTCAGTCTCGCATTTAAATAAAATTTTTACATCTATTTGGATGCAAGTGGCATCCAAAAGCGGAGCTCGTATAATGGTTGTAAAGTTGGGTTGCAACAGTGTTTGGGGAGCCTTACAAAGAGAAACAGAACAGATATGTCTTCTCCCTCAACAAATATGACTTTTCTGAGGCAAAAATGGGGTGGCAGCAGCTTCGAAAGACTCCAAGGTGAAACAAAAAATGGCAGCAATGCCAGCCGAAAATGAAACTTAACTCTGTTCCTCTGCTGAGTTTATGCCCGACCTCCCAAAAAACACCAAATGTCGTTTGTTTGGGTCTCCTTGTGTTCAGCCAAGAAGCGTCTTGCATTATGCATTCAACCGTGAAGCGTGCCAGTCATGAAAAGTATGGTGTGACCTCTTGTTTCTGTCATTATACATGCTATTAATGCGTTCCTTTTAGTGGTTTTTCATGGCGTTAAGCTGTTTTGTTGTTTCAGATTTTGAATGATGTCTGAATATGTGTGTGTCAGCCATTAGTAATGCAGCAGCAAAGTAAGAGGTTTACTTTGCTTTTATGAGGACATTGTGTAAGGATTTAAATACCATACACATGAATGTCAGCTATATGTGTACGGTGAATAATTAACATTCTATTCAGATGGTGGTTAGTAGGTGACATTTAGTGGTTTGACAGCCCTTTTATTCCCGGGCATGTATTGGAACTCATTAGCTTCTGTCACGGATCCTAATTAAGAGGTCTTGATTATTGACATATGGTACTTTCATTTCTGTCTGTCCAGCATGTTAATTAGAGTTACTATGGTATAAATCTGTTTGCATATTCGAGCAGTGATAACTTTATGCTCAAAGGCAACATCACCCATCTTTTTTTTTTTTTTTTTTTTTAACAGCTGTGCTCATTCATGTAGACACATTGTTTAAAATGCATGATACAATGTGACACATAGGTGAAAAGGCCAGTGCACTGGTGACCGGTAGGCACATTTGTGTTGGTGAAACTCTAAGTGTTTGATGATTGACTTTATGGATTTGACATTTGTCTTCTTGTGCATTTGCATTCTGCCTGGGTGAAAAATGATAAGTGGGATTCCTGCATGGAATGCTGCAGATATTAGAGGTGGAGTCTGTACTAGGATCAGTACAGAGATGCACCTCATGTGCAAATGGAAGATGGTCATTTTAAAATTCAGCAAAAGCACCTAAGGGAGGGGGGAAAAAAGCTTTAGCTATAAGGTAGGATGCAGATGCAGTATGGCATCAACACGTTTCATATGAGGAAAAAGGGTTGGAAATGGGTTTTATGTACATTACCTGTTCTCTATATCTAGCATATGGTTGTTAATTTAAGAACCATCTTCTCCACATCTCCAAGTTTCATATATTTTGTGTTTAATTCAGTTCATCCTGTTGCTGAAAGCTTGATGAGAATTTCTGCTCAGGCCTTAAGGAGACAAGTTGACCAAGAGTGGTGTAAACAGAATTTTGAATTCTGTATTCAAAGCAGATTTAGAATGCAAAGTTATTCATCGTCAGCTTCCCAGATTGGTTACAGGGCATGTGGGAAAGAGAAAGTAATTAATATGAGATGGATTCCGGAGCAGCCTCTTACCAGACGGAGGCGGCAAGAGATTGAGAGAACAAAAAAGGCAGGAAGAGGGTAAAGTTAAATGTTTTACTGCAAGGAGGGCGGTGGGGGTGGGGGGGAAAAAAACCTTAAACAAAATTATAATATACACACACACGCACAGATATTTGTAAGTAGTTCCTACTTCATGAGCAGAATTGCACCCTGCTCCCCCAGCCAACCTTTTGGGTCCCCTTGTAACACAGTGTTGTGGGAGGGACTTCTATTTCAGTAAGATAAAATGAACCACGGCTTTTCTTTGATCGTCGTAGTCTCTGCATTTCCCAGACATGCTACAATCAGCACAACAGCACAACTTAAACCCCGCTCTGAGCCTCGCTCTGTTCAATGTGAATTTTATTTGTAGTGTCAGCAGTTAACACAATGTAATTATTATAGCATTTCACAAGCTGTATAAGCCTTTCTTCACATGTGGGCAAAGCTTGGCACAAAACTGAACTGATTTTCCTTTTTTTTTTTTTTTTTTTTTTTTTTTTCCCCCATGTACTGAGCATAGTTAAAACAAACAAAGGTGTTCTTAACTGACTCCTGACAAATCAGCTGATGACAGTGCTAGCTCATTGCATTAATGTACACCTGCAAACCACCAGTGTTAATTTTGTCAGCAAACTTTGATTCAGTTTCGATCATAGTCTTTTGTTAAAACGCCTTTTTAGTCGCACTTGAGGAAGACTTATTTTCCTTGACATCAAACGCAAAGTGTCCATATGACTTCTCTTCCTCCCCAGTGTTAATATTTTGTTGTTTTTGTGAGAAACTTTGAGCATGGGAGTTAGTTGTACAGTTTACAAATAGCGCCTGGGGGAACTAACCCAGCCTGCCTTTCTAACACAACTTAATTAGTTCTGATTGGATCTCATTTCTCCAGAATATTTTAATTTCATTTTTGCTGTCGATGACTTCATAATAGTTTTTGTCTCTTAAGGATTAGGTTTTATTTAGTTATCTTTATTTTGAAGTTATCGGAGAACACGCAAGCCACTTTGCAACCTACCTCAACTCCAGGTACTGCAGGATTGTCTCTGACACTTGCTTGCTCCGTTCTGTGCCAGGTCTTGCTGCTGCTCTCCCCACCTTTTGCTTTCCATTTATGCACGTGGAAGGAGGAGAGGGCCATACTGCCAAATATAAATTATGCAGATGGAAATAACAATCTGTTTTTATTACAGCGGTCCTGACTTCACCTCTACACTCTTCTTGCTCTGTCCCTAAAATCAGTTAAACTTGACATATTGGCAAGATAACAGTTAATGTCGCTGCAGTCTCCTTGAATCAGTGAAAGTTCAGCATGTTATGTAAAGCATTGCATGTGACAGCTATTGACTGCATGCATGAATGCATGACCACATGCTGATGGCTAGAAGGCATATCAGGCTAATAAAACAACAGTTGATAACCAGTTGGTTGAAATTCAGCTCTCACATGTAGTATGCTCCCAGATAACAAAGCATATTAAAAATAAATCACTTTTAATGAGGTGCCAGGTCTCTTTGATTCTTATTCAATTCTTAACTAGCATTCATTGCAAACAAAAGGCTTTATGCCATTTGAAAACGTGCCTTTCTTTTACATGTCATTTTAACTTTTAAAAACACTGCAATCTGGGATTCAACCTTTTTAATGTGACAAAGAAATCTAAATGCCATTTATTTTTTCATAAACTGTTTTGGCAAGTTGCTCCACTTGACAAAGAAGTCGGAAAAGTCGATTGGTTGACTGTGTTTTGAAATGCATATTGTCTAAGTCGGGAACCTGACCTGTCAAAGTGCTGTAAAGTCCATTAAAATTCTACCCAACCACAAATGATGGCTTTTAATGGAATCCTAAATGCTGCCCAAGACTGGCTGCTGGTCCAGGCCACGGTTAATTACAGTATGTTCACCAGCTGCCTGAGTCTGAACACAGAGTGTGTCCTTGCGTTACACACAGAGTGACTGGGTGTGGTGAGGAGCAAGTGTGTGAATGTGAGGGGAAAATAAGAGGATCTCATCTGTTCCTGGTGTCTGAGGAAAGTGGACACAGTGCATTAATCTGCCAGGCTGCTCCTCACCTCCTAATGAAGTCTGTGAAAAATCCCTTTTAATTAAGTACAGGGGCTGTGGTCGATGCCTCTCCTTCTTCATTAGAAAAAAGGATTTCTTCCATCTCGCAACTGCCGATGAGAGAGGTGGTGCTGGTGGTGGACGCGTCTCTTGCTTCACGGTCCAATCTATTCGATAGAGCAGCAGGATGAGGTTGAAAGTTACTTTTCCTAATCCGTGGCAATGTGAGGCAATGGTCCACCAGTTTAATAGGAGGATACTTGTCATAGGGCACTCATACATGGGTAGACTCTGGGTTATTCAAGAGCAACAGCCATTACACTGCAAGGAAAAGGTTAAACGCTTAGAGAGCTGAGTTTCTCTCTTTATTGCTCAGTTCTGTGTCATTTAAACCTACAGTTCATCCGAAGCAAAGTGTTAAATTTCTTGTTTTATAATTGGCAAATGAACTGCTCTGTGTATTTACTGAGTCAGCAGCTTGTCAGGTCTTTTCTTTAACTGAACCGTACCTTTTTAGTCAAGTAAAGAATGGAATTATACAAAGTAAAATGAATATCACTGCCTGACAGACACGTATGCAGTATAGCTGTCTGACTAATGCTGCAACATTTCCTCTGCAACAATTGCTGGAGGCAGTGAAGCGGAATATGAAGCAGATCAGACTTTTAAGTGTAGCTTTCCTGAGCTTTAGAAATGGCTTTCGAGGATTAAATCGATATTTCTACCTATCGGATTTCCATAGAGAACACTATCAAATTATTATTTAGCAGAGGTATCCTTAACAGATTTTACAGTAAAGTAAATTCTTATTTTTTGACTTCTGATTTAACTTCTGATTTATCTATAACTACAGAGCAGTAATGATCCATAAGTTAAGTGTGGTGATTTCTTTAATGCTGTTCACTAATTGATTTGTGATTTTATTTATTTATTTTACATTTGTGCCGACTCATGCAATGTTTTATGGTGGAAAAAAAAAATCTAAAATAAGCACAGGCATTCACTTTAGTGTGACCTTCCATACAACACTGCTTTGGGCAACACTGTAAATTGAAATGAAAGCAGTGGAGGTTTGCCATCTTCAAGTAACGGCAACATACTTTACAAGCTCTATAGTATTTTGATTGCCATGTACCACTAAAGGCAACAGCACATGTTATAACGTGTGTGTGTGTGTGTGTGTGTGTGTGTGTGTGTGTGTGTGTGTGT
>NW_024582568.1:138094-146649 GCF_018398535.1 Haplochromis burtoni
GTGAGCCGTATTGCGTCTGTCGCACTCGCTGATCACGATGTACAGTTTGACTCTCGCCATGATAATCTAAATGATTTATAGTGTCTCTCTTGCCGGTAGCCAATCTGCTGTTTCATGGTGACACATGGTTGGAATGCTGCAATTCTGCTTGGCCTTCAGGCAAGGAAGAGCAGTCATAAAGAATTCAGCTTTCTGCTGGTTGCCATTAAATGTCTGTCAGCATTTTTATTTTATATTGTATGCCACTCCAGCTACAGGCTATTAAATAAGCTTTTTGTCTTGTGGTATGTTCTCTTGTTCCCTGTAGGAGGAGACGGTGACTCTGAGGAAGGAGGGGAGTGGAGTGGTGTTGGATTGCTGTTTGCCTCACCTTATCGGTGTTGGTGAAGATCTGCAAAGCACTGGAATCGCCCTCTATTACTTGAAAGTGAATAGTTTATTTGAGCTTCATATTTATGCACTACTCTTGATTTAATCGGAAAGTGTCTCAATTATTTTGTCACACAATAACTTTTTGTGTATTTTTATGATCTTCTAATCTATAGGAAGGCAGAACCATAATTGGCAAAGCATCATGCACCCAAGATATTGGTGAGTTGGGGTTTTAACGACATGCTTCTTACTTCAGATTGGCAGCTGCTTTCTTATACTGACTTTCACAATTGTACTGTAGTGCTCTATGGGCCTGGGCTCCTCGGTGTGCATTGTGTGCTTGAGAACATTGCTGGGACTGTAACCCTGTTCCCTCAGGATGGTGCACTGTGCTTAGTCAATGGCTCTGTGGTCACCGATCCTTGCCAGCTGACTCAGGGTAAGCAGTTCTGTAATATTTAATTTACTCTTGACATTCTTTAATGAACACTGGTGCTGGAAATCTATAAGAAAAAAGATTTCTCTCTCTCTCATTCATACATAATCCTTTGGCTTGTGGGAGCCAATACGACTTTCATCCATTTTGAATGCAGTTATATATGATCGCTGCATCACATCTTCAAATGAAATCCACTTTATCTCCCCGGTTCTCCTACTGCCGTGCACTCGGGGCATGAGCGGATTCTGAACACAGCTCTCCATAGGGCAGATGCCATTTCTTTTACTAAACATTTTGAAGGGCGAGAGGCCCCGGACAAAGCTCCAGACAAAGCCCCAGGCCCTCCATTTAATTGGCAGATGGAGTTGATAGGGCCGACAGGTTTGAAGTGGGCCAGAACATTAACCTTTCAAAGGACAGAGGCAAGCCGGGCTGGAACTCTGGCCCCCCTGAGCCGGCACTTCTTGCCAGGGCTGGGAGCTTTCACTGTTTCCTGCTTCCACATCCCCGTTGCTTGGCTTTTGAGAGATAAAAACTTTAAACAGAGCCAGGCAGCACAGGGCCTGGCTATGCTAGTCTCTTTCATAAGCATTTCAATTTATCCAATATCCCCTTCAGAAATGGCTGCATCTGAACCTATTTTCTTGAACAAATGATAGTAATTTTCAGCCCAACAGCAGCTGGATTCCATCACAGGCCGCTCTCTCAGGTACTTTGTCACTCGTCAGAAGTCATTAGTAGAAGCAAGATTAGTATTCGGTCTGCTGAGAGAGGAGAAGGAAAAGCGGGAGAGACCTCGTGAAAATCTGTGGATATGGCCACATGAACGTGAGTCTGATATATATAAACCCCAATATCACTTCAATTCTATAGCTTTACAAGACTTCTCAAGTTTCCTTGGACCATTTTCTCTGGTAAATTATCGCCCTGGTCTTGTCCACTGCCAATCATGTTGGGGATTGTGTTCCTGATGGCAATTCATTAACTCACCAGACGAAACTGTGTGGGGGATTTTTGTGCTTTCTGTCGAGTTTCTCCAGTGTTCAGTGTAGATATGGGTCACTGCTATCCCACAACGAAGGGAAGATTCTCATGGCAACAGAAAAATTATGCACTGTGCCACACCTCCAAAGGTTTCCTGGCAGATTTGTCACCGGCATCTGTCATTGACTGTACCACACATATGAATCACATATTATTTTTCTTTCTTTCTTTATTTTGTGCACCAAATAGTAATGAAGTTCATAATGACTAGTTAATTGGTATTTTCCCATTTTCTGTTCATGTATTATCTCTTTGGGCTCCTTTTAGGTGCCATCATACAGTTGGGAAAAGGAGCCACACTCTGGTTTAACCAACCGACTGCTTCCCAACTTGGACTGAAATACCAGGTATGGTAAAATACTAAAAACCACCACATGCAGCAAAGATCCCGAGTCTTCTACTACTAGACTTTTTCTAAAGTGTAGTGTCTCTGGGGGGGGAAAAGTGCCTCAGCTGCATTTTCTGCTGGTAATGTTGTAAAAGCAAGTGAACATCATGCTCTTTGTTGCCATAACTACCTGCTGTAATGCCTGCTACCTTTGACAAATATTACTCATATTGATATCATGTTCAAAATCTACATGAGAAAGTTCCACCACACCACCAGTGGGATCCATATGGCTTTGTTTTGATCAGAATATTAACTATGAGCTTTTCAGTTGGTGCAAGTTTTTGCTTGTTTATATAAAACTCTTTTTTTTGTTGGTTTTGAATAATTGGCTCATATCATGGACAATATGTTCCCAACTTTAGAACTTTCTCACGCTAGAAAAGCCTCCTGCTGTTCCTGAAAGGAGGCCAGGTGCAGTGCCTTTCAAAGCTGGCTGCTATTCGTCCTTTTTGCAACAGCTTCCTCTTGGCTTTAGTATTTTTAAAGAAGCATTGTGTGAAAGCACAAACTCCCTCACACTCTTGGATACTGCAGGCACTGTTTTCTCTGCAGTAATATATCAATGTAAAGCATTCCTGATAAAATCTATTGAAGGCATATTTTTAGTTGGTGATAAAATAAATGTAAGAAGACTTGGATACATTTCATCCAGTATTAAAGTAGAAAAAGTTGACGCTATTAATCAATTAAAGTTAACGAGAAGGATGTACTCGACAACTGCAAGTCTGCCACAGCATTTGTTACTGTTCAAATTTATTACGGTTAATTCAACTGTAACTAAAAACTGAAACTGGGTGTGAAAAACATCTCAGTTAATGAAATAAAACCTAAACATTTTAACAATATGGCTTTAAGTCTCATTTATCCAAATGTTGCAACAGAGTCCATGCATATTCTGCATGTTGCATTTACAAGTGCTCAGTTCTTATCCTCACTGTTCTGAACATTTTTAAACTGCATATAGCTACAGTCAGCAAATACTGATGCTAAATTAGTTTAAACTGAATGAAAAATAAATACCAGTAAATTAAAAACAACTCTAACATCAACACTGTGGCAACAAATAAATTGTCTTTTAAAATGACAGAGCAATCTCTCATTTACTTTTTATTTTCCATATCTATTTAGAGCTATGCTGTGAAATGAACAGTGTACAATTAGCATTGAGTCCTTTTGACATTTTTTTTGTCTTTTACATGGTAGCAGGCATTGGGATTTATTTTACGCTGATCAACAGAAAAAACATCTGAAAATCTGAATCATTATGCTTGAGTTATTTCACTCATGTGGCCATTTGTAGCTAGAAGTTGAATGTGGAGTGAGTCCTGGTGTGTTACAGATTCTTGTTAAAATCCTGTATGGTGCAGCTGCTGCTGAGTAGGTTTCCAAGGTTCATCTATTCAAGATATGACAAAACGTCTTTGTCGCAGATTTATTCAAACCACCTCAAAAAGGAAAAGTAAGGTTAGTTATTTAAAAATGCGAATACAGTGTTTTACCTTCTCTATGTAAAATAAAGACTATTCTCTGTGAGCCTCTATATGAGAAACACTAGGGGAGCATGTTAACAAAAGGAGCTCTGAAACCATTAGATGACGCTGAGAGACTGTAATGTTGCTTGGCTGCTCACTACTCAAAGCTTTATAGCACAGTGAAATCATGTCATGACACTGAGCGGACATTTTCAGACCTAGTCTCCAAGATCATAATGTTGCACTTGGCTACACACAAGTGTTGAAAATGTAACTAAAGCATACACGTATTCCACAACTTCTCTCTCAACGTTTGTGTTTAAATGTCACATTTTTGGTTTTGGACAGTTAAAGAAATGTCAGATGCAGCTGCCCTTAATGTAGTGGAAAGGTGGAAGAGGGCTGAGTTTCTCAGGCTGTCCATGGAGCACTTAAGGCACCATACACTGAGCCTCTTTAATATTGAAAACTATATTTGTAGCTTGGTGTTTTCAGCCAAATAAACTGGGGGATGAATAATTTTATAAGCGTGATTGATTATCAACCCTGGTGCTTTGCACTTCGAATGAAATGAGTAGTACAATGTTAATGTTGCTAAAATGATCACACTAAGAAATTGGAACTTTTATTAAAGTATCAGTGCTCAGTAAAGTTACGAGATGAAAAAAAAGAACTTTGTCAGTGAATGGACTGTCAAGCCTGCAACTTTGAGCACCCTGTGCTTTATAGCATTTCATGTTGTAAAATTGATTCACACACCATTTTAGACACAGTTGTACTTCTGGCTTTTGACAGCTCTCTGCTCTTTGCATTATTGAAAGCGGCACGCTATTACAGCCAAGTAAAGCACCGGCATCCAGGCCCCACTGTGGTTCCAAGGAGACTCTTTAACATTCATTTTTAACATCGCTTCTAAATGAGATGGTCTCAAGAGTTTCACTTTCGCTTAGTCTGAATATGTGCTAGCACATCTAGACTGTAGCCTGTATCTGTTGTGTAAAAATATATATATATATTTTAAAGTGTTCTGTCTGAATATTAATACAGTTTTACTAAATATGGAAATTGTATTGAAGAATGAAATGCTTTGCGTACTACCACTTTATTTTAGCCATGTGCGATGGATTCATACGGTACTTTTCTATTACCTGTTTAGACATTTCTGCAAACACTAAAAATGAAGACTCATCAACTAAACCTCTGGTCAAATGCAAATGTAACATAGGCAGCTGTCACTTGTTTCTTATACCGAGGCAGATTTCAGTGCTGTGTCATTCTGTTGTCTGCAGAGTGGATTGCCATCTGTGTTCAGCCCATCTGTGACCGACTCGTCCAACTCTACTGAGAATTTGTCCAAGGCGATGGTGCAAAATCGATGGTAAGACATATGCAGACATGTGTAATGGCTCTCTGCACTTTGTGAGCCCAGCATAACTGCATTCATTCCACCTCAATCTCCGCAACGTGCCTGCTTATTGAGCAGCATTCGTTGGGCACACAGACCAAATCAAAGACATAAATCATGGCACCATTTCTGTGAGGAGAGGTGGGAACATACAAAAAGCCATTCTGTAGTGCTTATTGCTGAGCCCATGGAAATCGGAGCAGGCAGCTCTCCTACAACCAAGGGCATGTCCGAGAATGGCACCTTGTTCACTGGGTAGTGACCTGCCCAGTGTCCCATTTTCAAAATTACTGCAACACACTTAAAGTTCAGCTCCCCTGAAAATTCCCACAATACAGTTTAAAAAAAAAAAAAAAAAAAAAGTGTGTGGGGGGGTTACTAATGTTCATTAGTAGTTATGCAGTTTCCCTTGTTTTACTCCATCTGCAGCAGATTCTTCTCTTTTTAGGCCTTTCCCCCCCACTTTCCTCTCTGTATCATCAGTAATGAATGATCCAAGTGGTGTTTGATTTATCTATTTTTAAAGTACAGTTCACTTGCTTCAAACTGTTCTGTCTTCTATCACATTTTTGGCATTTATTGGTATTTGATTTGTGAATTTGGTAGAGTAAAGACTGTTTTAATGAGCAGCAGTGATGCAAAATAGCAGCCTCTTTTCTAATTTTGAATAGCTAACCAGGTTTGAGGTTTGACTATATGCCAACAAAAAAAATAAGGTACTTGCACTGCAGCCCCCCCCTTTTTTTTAAATTTTTTTTTTAATCTTTTTTTTTTTTTATAAACAATAGCGTACCATGATGTTTATCAGCGTTTGGTAAGGTGAAATCTTCATGCCCTGCCACTGCTTTGAAATTGTGAGTGTTCATTGATGCCAGTGTCTCAGTGTTCAGTGAATTAATGTCCAAAATCGTATTCACCACCTACTAACACTCTGAGCGTTTTGGGAGACATCCCTGGTCTCATGATCTGCTAACCCTGATGTTTTACAGCATGTGGAGCTGTCTGACACATAATTTCCTTCACACCGCAGTATCCCCATCCTACTCATGTGATTAATACTGCTTTCAGTCTGACACCTGCTTCCCGATCCACTGGTCTGGTGATGTTTGATTTAGATATGAAAGGGTGAATACACATGTATATGGGTTACTACACGGCTTATGTTGGCGGAATAGTGTCTTCATTATCCTACATCAGAAACTTGGTCTGTTGCTAAAGGGAGAAAGGAAGTCGGTCGTGGTGAGTGGTGGAGATTGTCAGTGTTCACAGCAGATCAGAGAGAGACTGTCGACAGAAGGAAAAACTCATGCAATGCATATGAGGCACATTGCAAAATACACTTTGGTTATTGGGTTCTGCTCTGGGTGTCAATTAACACACATCATAAAATATTAAATGATGTATTCATTGTATTTAACATCTCCTCCTCTCACCTGGCAAAGTGCCCATATGCACTGTTTGAGCATAATGGTTCAGTGAAGGACTTTTTCGCTTTGTATTCAGATATGTGTTCAATCTTTTTTTCTACTTATTTGCATAGCAGAATCTCCCTCGCAGCAAGGACAGAATGGATCTCACTTTACTGAGTCATTTTGGAAATGATCCTGAACAATAAATAAGAGCAAATCATTTAAATTCAAATGCTGGCTTTGGAGATCTGTTGGGGTCTGGGAATGGCAAAAGCCATCAGTGAAAGGACTCTCAGCTACTAGGGGAGGTGCTCTGTTGCACCAAAAGCAACCTGCCTGTTCAGTGGGGTTGCACACTTTTGAGAGCGCTAATAATTTGGGCAGGAAGAGGCTTAATGCATCACCACAAATCGTTTTGTTTTCCTCACCTGGCTTTGCCTCCAAGAATAAGGTAAAAATCACCTCTCCAGATGTTGTGACAAATCTGCATAATAACATTTCAAACTCAGTCCTTTCATTGATATCGAATTCCTAATTGAATATGATACAAAATTAGATGACTTTGTAGCCAGTTCAGATGTTTGAAGACTAAAATTACTCCCGGGTTTTTAAAAAAACAGCAAAAATGCAAAATCTCTCTTCACTAGCCTTTTCAGGGATTTGGAATAAATATTAGAGGACAATATGAAATGTGCATTTGGAAGGCATGTACACTCTTTCCGATTTCAGATTTGTCTTTAAAAACGGTCTAATTTAATTTTCCCTGTTAATCAATCTACACATGATTCTGCACAATGTCAAAGCAAGAACTGTTCATGTGTTTTTATAATTTAAGAAATACTGAAAATATTTAATTTACAGGGTTATTCAGATCCTTTGGGCTTTGATTCATCCTCCTACCAGCAGTCCTTGAGATGCTTTTACAATTTGGAGTCCATTTGTGCCTGATTGTATTCATCGGACATGAAAGGTTTTTATGAAAGATCTCACATTTGATGGTTTAGGTCTTAAGTTTTAGGGCAAACTGGGATACAAGGTCAAAGTATACACCTAAACCTTGTGTAAAGGCACAGAACAGGCTATAACAAGCTGTAGTATTTATTATTCTCCAGTGGAAGAAGTTTAAAACCACTAGTTTGTCTTGGCCAACCAGGCAAGTGGGGTAATGTGGGACAAATGTGCTTGGTTAGACAAGCAGCCAGGAAGACGGTGGTCACAGTGAATGTTTCAGAGTTTGTATGGAGACAACTGTCATTGCATTACTTCACCAATCAGTCCTTTATGGTAGAGATGGAGAACTTGGTCCTAACTGAAAGGAACGTAACAGCCCAATGTGAGGTAAAATACAGCCGAATGCCACAAGAACCAAAGTCCTTACTCACCATCTATTATGGGGCCAACTGTTTATAATCTAACAAAATGGCAAAATACAGCCGAGAAAAACCAAGTGTCAGTGGAGTCTAGTATCCCACACAACAAAGGAAGGATGTAATACGGTAGTCACACAAAGATGGTTATCAGTGGTAGGTCTGTACAGCTGTAGAATATTAAGGCACTTTATGATTATGTGTGCACTTTAACATTGTGGTCAGCTAAGACTGGGAAAGTGCTATATAAATGCTGACTATAATAGACTTATTAGGACGTCATTAAGACCTGAGGTGAAGGGAGTAATTATGGTTGCTTATTCTGTTAAATGACTGGGTGTAAAACCATTTTAGCCTTATTCTTTCATCTGCAGTTGTGGCAGTATTAAGTATCAAGAGCAATTAAAGAAGAGGAAAAACAAAAATTTATAACTGTAAGCAGGCTAAGCTGTTTCACTAGGAATGGTGATGTTATGAGTTTGGTCCGTATGTGATATCGTTCTTGTTTGTCTCTTCTCAAAAGCAATTTGTTCTGAAGCAGATAAGGCCTGCAGCATAAGTTACCCCGCTGTACCCCTGTTAGCACAATGGTAACTTAGTGTACTGAAAACCTATGGTTGTGATTTATTTTTTTTATTTATTTTTTTATTCTCCCC
>NW_024582568.1:146669-154378 GCF_018398535.1 Haplochromis burtoni
CCCCCCCCCCTCTTGCTAAACCCCAAATCCTTTGTAGTACAGGCTTCTGAACTGGTGATTCTCATCCAGTCACACTGAACTCGAAAGATTCGGGAGAGAAGAACGAGTCTTTCAAACTAAAGGTGTGTCAGTATGCATAACGCTCAAAGCTTTGTGTGTGGATTATTGAAGAAAAATGGACTGTATCCATTTGAAGATGAGGCCAAATGTAAAAAAATTCAAAGCGTCTGAGAACTTTCCAAATGCACTGTAAATGTCATGACTTGAGCTTTCAGTATGTAGACATAAGATGGATATTCCTAGGAGAGGCAGGAAAAGGGCCATGTTGCCTGTAGAGGCCAGGTCATATGCTTTCATATTGTGTATAAATCTATGCCCATAAGACTCACTTCTTCCCTTGTAAAAGGGGCCCCACTGTGTTTGATTCATACTTTATTAAATGGACTGTGTAGCAGAGCCACAATTTTGAAGTCCAAGTTGAAATGCAGCCATTTCAAACCCAGAAAGTCTGGACTGTGAGCGCTTCCAGCGATGGAACCAGCCAACTGGTGTTTGACCCGAAACAACATTTAATGGCCCCCTATGCTCTGAAAGTCCCTTATCTGACAACCCTCTCAGTATCCTCCATCTCTGGTCAGAAGGCCAAGTGCCAGCGTTTTTCTCTCTTCCATTTTTGACCGCTGACAAGCTGCTATTACGAGCTTACATCACCTGAAATGGTACAATTTCACTGGTTAAAGTTCCTCACTTTGGGAGCTCCTGTGTAACTTAACACTTGTCTAGCTCTGAATGTCAGTCTTTTTATTTTTTGTTCTTCTGTTCACTTTAAGTCATTAAGTCAACAATGAACATCTTTTAAAAATGGCCGCACAATGTATTTTTACCTACCGGTAGATTATACTATGAGATCTGATGCAGGGTGCACGTCAACTGACCTAGGACTTCGTATATCACAATTCATAAAATCTGTGGTGGTGTCTGTATGACTACGTGGGTGGAAACAGAGCTTAGCCTGTGGGTTGGATAGCAGCAGGTCCAGGAAAACAGTGGGGAACGCAATCAACACAAGGATTAGGAGGCCATGGAGGAACAGAGGGAAACAACAGGGAGGCAAACTGTACTTTGTGGTGGTGTTAATGAATCAGTTTCTGTGTACCGATTTTATGAAGCCATGTCACAGAACTCTGAGCCTCTGCATGTGAGCTACAATTTGTGAACAGCAGGAAACACTGATTGCAAAAATGTGGTCAGCTTGGGAATCCCAGTACCTGTTTTCTCTTTTTTTCTTTCCTTTGGTGAGCAAACATCGCAGAGTACAGGACATCCTCTCTACTGATCCTCAGGATCTGCAAAAATCCTTTAATCATCAGCAGGACCTGCACTGTGTCCCTCTTGTTGATGCTGTCAATGCTTTACTGCTCCCGCTTGCACCCTTCATCAACCTGCTGCTTATATACAAATCTCAGCCAAAGCCAATGTTTACTGTCAGAAGTCTTTCTCAGCTGTATATTTGGTTTCTGCTCCTCCCTCTGGAGTGCTGAGTATTGTATGTAAATCCTCAAATCAACATGCACAGATTCTATTTAATTTCACAGCTAGTCGAGTGGCTCTAATCTCATCCAGCCATTTGGGCTGTTTGCTTTTCAAATCTAATGGATGGGTTTTGTGAGGATAGGGTCGGGAGGGTATTGCAGCCTTGTCTTTTCTATGCAAGCTGATGTCTCCAGTGTGACACTACAGCAAATAATTAAATTGCTTCTTGAAAACAAAGACCCTAGCAACACATATAAGCATATAACTGCAGCTGTATTGTGCTCCCACATCCTCCCATTGACACAGTTTTTGAATATTGTTTATGCTTGCTGTCTCTTCAGCCAACACATCCATCCGGCTAAAAATGCAGAAGTAATGTCCAAAGCCTCAAGCGTCTGTCTTGCCCCTACCCCAGCAAAAACGTTCGCGACTACAGTATGTATGCATATTTTTATATTTATTTATTTTTTTTGTGTAGTTGCCAAAAAGAAAATCAAACTTAAGATAATGGAGGGATTTAGTCATAAAGCCGCTGCTGATTTCTGCATGGAATTAGATATGACTTAGTTGTTTTGTTGTTTGTTTAAGGAAATGTATTAAAGCTAAAACATAGTGTGCCAATAGTGAGACTTGGATTTGCAGTTTTTGTTTAATGCAGTGCTATATCGTCGCTGTACAACTGAAGTTCTAGTCCCTTTTTAGTGTCAGAGCAAATGTCAATATCCACCCCCTCTCCAGCCAGGCTTAATATAGATTTTTATGAGCCATGAAATACTTTCTCTTGCTTTTTTATTATGCACATATTTAATGCCTATTAAACTTTCCTTTAGAGGTTTCAAAGAAAATGACACTCATTTCGTGAAAGCGTTTTGCAATGAGAGTACACTTGTTCTATATTTTCTTCTTAATGCGGTGTTCTTCAGTTTGTTTTCCTATGCATGTCTCGATTCAGATATAAATGAATACACATGTTTTAAGGAGTTTATTGAAAGTCATTTTAAAAAATGTCCTTTTGTTTTCCACATACTCAATGTAAACTAGGACACTGGGCTACCTAGAAGACGTTTCATCTCACACGGTAGTTTTGAATCGGATGGAGAGAACCTGCAGAATGGAGTAAGCGCCAGGGATGGCCAGGAGCGGGACTTGTGTCATAAATCAGGGCCTGGGCTCAGGTCTGAGAGGAAAGCTCAAAGTGGGACTGAAGTTGCAAGCTGTAAGGGAGAAGAGGGCTGGTCAGGGGATGCCAACCTCCAGCAGACAAGTGTCCTGGGCCTGGGTGATGGATGTGGCACAAAGCCAGAGGGGAATGCTAATGAGATCCAAGATGATGGCACTGACTGCTACAAGGGGAGACCTCGCTCTGGTGGGAGCTCATTAAGCGGCATGTCCCACCTGCAGAGCAGCAGAGGAACCAGCTCCATGTCTATCCTCCCACAGAGCAACACTCATTCTCAGCTTGACACAAAGCCTCTTGACAGTCACACAGGCTTTTGTCCACCCAAAGAAACCACCATCACGAAGGAGTGTAGCTGTGGAGAGATGGATGAATCTGAAAATTTAGAGAAGATCCCTGGAGTGTGTGCGACAAAGGCTGCAGCAGCTGCAGTTCAGAATCTGAAGCTGAGCTCTTTGTTCAGCAGAGTTTCTTGGATTGTCCAGGATGCAGGACGTCTGCTTTGGAGCTCTTCCACTGTATTGCAGCAAGTCACAGAATTCAGATTTCAACCTGTTGGGGCTCGTTGGTCAAACAATTTTATCTCTCTGGTAAGAGAAAGCAGTGTTCTGTCTATTTTAAGGGACAGCCATGTCTTCTCCACATTTAGAAGCAGCTTTATCTTCTCTCTATTAAAGGACAGTCACATTTTTTCATTGGTGAAAGAGCTGCCTCTCATACAGCAGGTCCAGATGGATATAATTCAACTCCTTCAGTCTGAGGAGGCTGCTCAGATGATTCAAGGCTGCATTAATCCTGAAAACGCACAACTCCCTGTCCCGACACCAACACAAACCCTGAGTAAGGCTGATGAATTGCCAAATGATGTACAGCTTGTCTCAGGGGATATCTTGAAAAGGAATGAAAGTATGTGGGATATGGAGTCAACACGAAACATGGTTGATGGTAATGTGAAACAAGGAGATGAACTTATTACAAAGCGGTTGCAACTGAAGCACAGCAGTGTGAAAGAGGTTACCTGTGAACTTAAAAACTCAAAAACGGTTCAAATTTTCATTCAAACGTTGATAAAATTTCCTGATTCCCTTGCAAACCTGCAAAATCTGCCACCTCAAAGCATGATGGACCATCTACAGTCTGTCATCTCCACTTCAGGCCTCCCAACTCAGAAGATTCTTACTCTCTACTGGCTGAACGTAGCTAAATGCAACCAACCAGAGCCGCAGTCTGCCCTCTTGATCCTGATGGAATCTGCGCTTTACACACTAACCTCTGAATCTGGTCTCTTAGTTTTGTTCCATCACCTCCCTTTGTGTCAGTTGAAGGACATTCAGATAGGCCTAGCAGGCCAAAGTCTGCGTTTGATAAGTGCTACAGAAGAAAGCGTCCTTGTTGTCTATACCTACAGTCAAAAGCCTACTCAGTTGCTGTGTAGGGCCATACTTAATATCATCTGCCCTGGGGACTGCAGGGTACCTCGGCACCCACTGCTGCATGGAAACTTAGCAGAGATGTCTTTAGGCTGGTGGGTCAGTGTACCTGAGCTGCTGCTGGATGCCGGTTTAAGGGTTTGCTGTCAATTTCAGAAGAGTCTTGCCGATCTGATATACCTTCTTCATTGTAATATGAATCACGAAACCATTCTGGGAGAGGTGCAGCTGAAACTTTACACAAGTGTAGCAGTGCATATCAGTCCTAGTACCCACAGTAAGCACGTGGCTCAGTTTTTACTTACAGATACACACCTCGGTCTGGTACGAGAGGATGCTGTCTGTCACTCACTTTCACACTCTGTCACCACAGCTCCCTGCCGTCCCCACTTCCACGGCTTAACTCTTCGGTGGTGCTCGGATGTTCGCTGCATACTGGTGCGCGACGAAAACGAGAACCGGCCTGTCAGGCTGGATGTAATCTTTGCAAAAGCACAGGGCAGGGGTCACCCTGAAAGCGTGACTAAGGCAGCTACCCTGAGTGCACATGCTTTAAATTCATCTCCGCATGCAGAAGTGTGGAAATTAACTTTCAGTTGCTCCGCTGAGGCCGCCCGCCTGATTAATCACTTGTCAAATGTCTGATCAAGGACTGAACGGCCAGTAATGAACAGCCCAGCTTGAAAACTCACTCACAGGGAGCAAAAGTGCATCCCAAGCAGACAGTGCAAAGAATCATTTTTTTTCGCTATGAAATTATAATGAAAATGTGAAGTTTGAAGTTTGCTTTTTTAAATTTTGTGATATTAATGTTGCGTGACTTTGGCACTTGGAAGATTTTATCTTTAAAACGCTTGAATTTCTTTGTTCTTGCATTGATGTCTTTAGAAAATAGTTTGAAGGTCTAGCACTGAAGATCAAAGAAGTGTGCTTAGCAGTTTCATTTGTTTTAATAGACATTTTAATGTTTTTGAAGCCTTTTAAATGTCTCGTGACCAAATTCTTAAGATGACTTGCATTGTTTGTGTATTTATTATTCATTTTCAAAATTCTAATATTTTAAAATTTTCAATAAATCCCTGCATATGTTAAAGTAAAATCAGAGTTTTTTGTTTTTTTTTACCACTTAAAATGCAGATGAGCTCTGATGGTTGACTTGAAATGCAGACAGCAAAAATAGCTTGATGCATTTTATTGCTTCCTTTAAAGTCTGTCATTTTGTCTTCCTATCATCTCTTTTTGGCTCTTTTTGACTCATTTTCACTTTCGGCCCAGTCTCTTTACTTTGCATAAACCTGTGCCCCCACTGGATGTAAGAGTCTCCACTGCAACTGAGCAATCGGTTTCTGAGGTCAAGTTGTATTTGTACTACCTGTACAATTGGTCAATGGTTTTACTTCTGCCAGTCAACACTGTGCACTTGATGACAAGCCTTGTAGAAGAACTAAAATTACAGATGGGTTGCTCATGCTGTGTCTCCGGGAAAGAACTCGAGTTTAAATCACATTTCAAGGGTTAAAGCCAAAGATTGTGCTCCTTTTCTTGACTGAGTGACCCCATCCAAGAAGGAAAATTGCAGGGGCAATATAGTGCAATCAATCCCCTTGTCTGCTCCAGCATGAATGATGGAGATTTGGGCTCGACTCAAACTCCTCACACCTTGTAGCAAAGTGGATTGGACCAGAATGAAAGCTCGGGGATGTAAAAGATTTTCTCCCTTTTTGCTTGACAGTTAATTAGCATTCAAACGATCTAGTGTATATCAAACTTTCTTGCGAATAAAACACAAAAGGCAGACTGATCATAATCTCATGTATTGAAAATGAGGCTTGTTTCTTACATGGATTTTCATTTAAACATTTTCACATTAGATCAAGGCTAATTTATTGCAAATATTGTCACAGGTTATGACTAGTTTACATTAAACTGCAAATTGAGACTTTCCTCTTGCAGATTAGTTAATAAATTCTGCCAAAATCTGATAATGGCTTTAAAATAAATTCTCCATCCAGTATCACATAACACTTACTATTAAAATTTGGGGAACTGTACTCATTATTGTGCTTTTCCATGTTTAATGTGGGCTGGTTTCCTCCTCGCAGCATTTGGCTGATATCTGAATAACCTTGCATCTGTATTGTGCAGGATGCCTCTTTTGGTTTTCATGTAATTCTTCAGGATTGACAGTTGAGAGGCAAGTTGCATCTGGATACATTTTCTTTTTTTAATCACGTATTTTTCTGTTAATCATGAAACACGGCTAATCTATCGCTGCGTGTTTGTCTATCAATGGACAGGAGCGCTTGTTGTGCACAGCCTGGTTAAAGGAAGCACTCACTCTGACAGCTGATACTTTCCCACTGACAGGCTTTGAATGTCTAGTGATTATAGTGTGATGTCCTACTGGGTTCTCGCCTTAAAACGCACCACGATTGACGGCACACAACAGTGTAATTTGTTTACCACCTCCTTTAGAATCATGAGAACGTGACCTATAGGCAGTTTGGACACTGCTTAGCTGTAACGGGCTAAATCTTTAAGGCTATTTTGATCTTTCCAGCCCCACAGTAGGCCCAGTAGTCCGATTGAGTTGTTTTGTTTTTCAGATTTTGGAGACTCGTTTTTACCCTACTGCATGGTGCTAAATTGGTCCTGAGGATGTTTATATAATTTTTTTTTTATAATTAAATTTGTTTCTCTCTGACAAACTACCCCCATCTCCTTTAGTTTCTGTTGCCTGGAGAGTCTGTTTCCCACTTACAAATTAGGATACTCTTGAATAAGAAAACATCTTGTTAAGCCAATAAACAATCTGTTGGAGAAGCTGGTTTGCAGATTTAACCTGGTACAGCGTGCCTTTGGAAAACAGGCTAACAGATCAGCATCGAATACTGATAAAGTTGGTGGTTGTTTTTTTTTTTTTTTTAATTGCAAACCAACCTGTAAAACCTTGAAATAAATACAGTGCCAACTGTTATTTTCCAAAGTGCTTTAAAAAAAACAAGGTAATTTACAATAACCTTAAACACAGAGGATCAAAACTGTATTCATGTCTACCCAGTGATGCAGACATGCATAAAATTAGGCGAGTACAGGATTTGATTTGCCTTTCCTTGGCTCTAGTAGGAGTGCTACTGCAAGCATGCGGTGCTTAAAGGCCAGACATTTCTTTACCCGTGTACTCTGGGGATTTTTAAAGCTGCTTGTTTGGCTACTTAAGCATTTTCTTAAACTAAGAAGAAAAAACACATCCATGTTTCACTATCACGTTTCTAACTTTAACTATACACCTGTATGTAAGTCTGGGACTTTCTTACTGGGCACTGACTGACTTAAATTGGTTGTGGCTGGTGATATTACTCTGAACTGCTGAACTGAACTGTAGCTGCTAGCTACTGTACCTCAGTGCAAAAGTTGTAATGACACAATGTTTGTAATGTCAGGGCTGGATGTCTTTTGGTTGTTAATACACCTTCATGCTATCATGCTGATGATTTAATGATGGGTATGAGGTATATACAGTGGGGCAAAAGTATTTAGTCAGCCACCGATTGTGCAAGTTCCCCCAC
>NW_024582568.1:156391-197943 GCF_018398535.1 Haplochromis burtoni
CTGGATATGTTTAGTATATTTAAAAACAAAAAGTCCCTTCAGTGCTATTTTTGAAGGGTGACATTTTGTTTTTCAAGTTCAATCCAGCTGAGTGATGGTCTGTGTCCAGTATGTGCATCCATGCTTGTTTAAATTCATGTCACTCAATAGGAGGGCAATGTACTTAACTCTGTCACCATCCTGCCATCTAATGAAGTCTAGTGTTTGCCTGTAATGGCAGGTTTTATCCAGGCTTTTGATGGAACATGTTGGGAGGGGGGTGGATCTCAAAGGAAACGGACACAATGGTGACCTGAATGTCACTGGCAACTTTCGACTGCGCTCATTTGTGCCTGTGTGTCCGCGGGCCATAGAAAACTCTCTGCCCTCTAGAAGAATGAGTTTGTCACACAGTGTCATTTTTAAATTGGGCTCCATTTCTCCCTGCCCACCCCTGCTCTGTTTTGGATCTCACATGAGCTTCATTAGCATTTGCAGGAACTGCGAGACATTTACCACCATGGATTGTGACAGATTTCACAAGCTCAATTTTACTGTTGCCCCAGGGGGAGGGAAGAGACAGTGCTCGCCATCTGTTGATTGTGACTGTACCCGGCACTTCCATAAGAGGCTTCCTTACCGCCATGGCTAATAGTCCAGTGACAGTTCTGGTCTATACACAAGAAGTGGAAAAACACTTAAAGTTTGATTTAACCAGAACCGATTAAACAGGCAAAAGCATGAATTTTGGGTTTTTAAAAAAAGAAAAAAAATCAGCTTTTCATTGAGCTTATAAAACATGCATTCTTAATTTATTAGATGTCAAAGTTAATTTTAAAGTTTGCGATGAAATGTGACATTTAAATTTGACTTGTAAAAGCTAGCATTTCAGTCACTGCTCACTCTGATAACATTTAAGGCTAGAAAACTGGCAGTGGAGCGAAAACGTTTAATTTAGTCTTGATTTCTGTATCACGGCAGTACAGTTGAACTTTATGGTGTGTAGTTAAACTGTTGGCCACATGAATAACCAAGCTTAGCCCCTGCTGATCAAAATGACTGGCACAGGTAACAGGAGAGAGACTTTAGAGCTTATCAGTGCTTGCGATGGCAGAACAAAACAAACACCGTACATGTTAATATACGAGCTCAAGAAGAACCGATTAAACACATATTGCCAAAATATTCCTCAAGTGACTATTTAAGATGTTCATCTGTGTTTTTTAATTGCTCCAGGGACCATTTTTGTTATACAGTAAGCTCATTTAGTTTTCAATACACAAATAAAAAGATTACTCTCACTGCTAATTAGCTTCAACTTAACGATTTGCTTGTATGGCCACCTTTTGTGCAACGCTTCCCCCCCTAAATGTGCCGTGTACAAGCTGACATATTAAAACGGCGGCCCGGATCATATTTTTCTGCTGCTGGCAGTGAAGTCTTTTGAGACCTTGAAAATTTCTGATCATGTTCTAATAAAAGGAGATGGAGGTGCTGTGCAGCGGGTCACAGAGAAGAGGAGCTGCTCGGAGTGGCTGCACTTTTAGAGGAGTTTCTGAAGACTCTCATAAAAGTTGGAAAAAGAGAGATTTTCAGATATTCATGAGTAATGGTTAACTGAAGAGCTTTGCACATATAAGACAAAATAAATGAATATAAGGCAATGAAAAAGACAGTTTTAGAGGGTAAATTATATGGGCTTGCAATGATCACAGACATTTGAAGTGTTAATGTGTGTCTCTTATTAGGAGTTTCCTGTTGTGTTTGGTTATATTTCACACGCGTGCCCTTCAATAAAGCTCGATCGCATCCCTGCGGTTTATGAGTCTCCAGTCAAAAAGTCAGCTCGTTGTAAATAAGCTGAGGGATTAGTGAATGATGAGAAGAATGGCTGACGGTCACATGGTGCAGCTGTCTGTATGTGTGTCTCATGTCAGCATATTTCATTTGGAAAGATGACACTTCTATTTCGACTTCTAGATTCATTAGCGGGCAAACGTCAGTGTCGTTGCCATTTTAATGGTGATTCAATCTGGGCTGAAGTCAGTGGAGCACTGGTGGGTTAGCATAATGTCCATAAGAAGAGGCAGGCCTGTCCTTTTAACTGGATTTTTGTTTGTGTCGCGCTGCATCTGATTGAAGTAGCACGAAGTTTAAACAGGCCTGTTTGTGTGTCCAGGCAATTCTGCGGTGGCTTCATGTAAACCACCCAAGAATAAAGAATGCGCTTTTTTGCTATTCGTGTTTGTTATGGATTTTTCTATTAGTGAAGTCTGAAATGCTATGCTCAGTGGAGCCTTTCTGGAGCATGGTGATCTGACCTTGAGGTCTCTGCTCGGGAGTCTCATTTGTGTCTGTGGAGATGGGACAGGATCTCGCTGTTCATTTCAGAATAAATGAAGGCGAAAGATTTGTGTTTATCCTGCTGGAAATAGAGTAGACTAGTGTAAAACTATAAATGCTGTACTGCCCCTTAGGAACACAGTCTTCAGTACTGCATGATCGTAGTTCTGGTCAATAACTGTATTCATTTTCTTTCTCCCAGGTACAAAGATGCAATAAAGCTTACTGCCTTGGTGGCTGACGAGTGCAAACCTGGCCTCGCAAAGATCTTAACATCAGCTGGTTCAGCTACAAATGTGAATTAAGGAAGACACTGAACGATGTGATAAATACTATCGTCACGCGTACGCCAGTGGCGAGGACTGTTGTTCAATGACGTGATTTTAAATCGGGCGTATAGCTCAGTTTCATGGTCCAACAATATACACGACTAAAGTATAGCTGGGAAAAATACAGGTCATCAAATAATGAGCCACCAAGCAGCCAACTGCAACAACACTGATAAATCTGTGTCATGGCTCCTACGGGGCGGTAATTGAAACAAATAATAAAGCCACATATTAACAAAAGAGATGAGTGATCTACTTAATTATTTCCAAAAGAAATTGAGTTAATTCATTACCAATGCAAGAGATGCTGATAGTAGTGCTTTATAATTTAGCTTGACAAAATTATGATTGCTTTTTTTTTTTTTTTTAAACCGTAACTGTCCTCCGCTGCTGAGCAGGTGAATTAGATTTTTTTTTTATGTAATTACACACTGAAGGGGGAAAAACGTTCATAATGGTATTGATCAAAAACCTTATCAAAGCTCTGCTGTTGTTGTCATTTACACACTGCGAGTTGGAAGAGAAAAAAAATCATTGAGGCTGTAAGTAAAGGATTATCACCTTGCAGTGCCACAAATTAGCACTATCTGAAACAATCGTTCGCACTAAGTGAGGCTGGCACTAGCAGATGAAGTGGCATGGTGGTGATGACTGCTATCACCAAAGCTTTCTGCTGTGGGGCCCTGACAAACACGATATTTACGACAAGCCCTCTGACAAACAGGACACGGCTGTTTTCCAAACCTGCTGCATTTTACTTTTATGGGAAGCGGGGTGAGAGTGGTGACAGAAGGAGTGGGTCTAGACTGCTGATGCTGGCGATGTGAGCTCCTTCTCCACACCTACTATTTCCAGTCTTCCAGCTCCCAGCGTGGTGCTATTAATCATACTCCAGAAGTTAAGTGTTACTGCAGGCATTGCTGTGTTATAAATTGCATGGGAAATGCATAATTAGTTTGCAACAAATCTATTTTACAGTCCTACTGTATTCAGTTGGGGATGCATTTTGTTGCAAATGTTTTTCTGCAGGGATAATGATTGCTACTGGATAGCAGAAGTATTGCTGGCTCACCTGATGCAAATGAGACCAAAGAAAAAGGGAGCAAAATAACATGCTTGACCATTCAGCATATCTTGGAGGTCCTTCGTGTTTTCAAATGATTGCACTGTGCCAAACAGGAAGTGTGTTTACACCCAGTAAATCCCACTTGGCAGGATGCTAAAGGGATGTATGTTCCTGTTCTCTACAGTGTCATAAAGCCAAACTAAACTGACTCTTAGCCAACAAAAGCAATTTTCTGCAGGTCACACGCGCACAGTTTCTTGATAACCTTCTCATTCCTCCTTTAACTTGACAAGCTATGTCCACCTCCAAGTCCTCACTAGGTTCATTAAGGTCTGTGTTCCATGTTTCATCTGACGTGTGCTTGTCTTAAAGCCGAAAGAAGGAAAGCCAACACATTCACTCGTTATTCTCCGTGTCCTTAACCCATGCAGTTACTATTTCTGTGTAATTGGTGCTGGTGTTGCTTGTGCCTCCGTTTAATGTTTTTTTTGATACGGCGCTGCTGTCTCAGTGGAAGGAACAGGGTGCAAAGTGTCCCTCAATACAGGAGGCAAATTACTCATCCGAACACCCGTGTACATCGCAGAGCTGCAGTAAAGGCAAAACAATTTGTCCAACATGAATAGGCTCCCCGGAGACTGTCTTAAGTGTTAAATGACCTGGGTGAACCCAATACTAATCCACGACTGGGAGTTATTCAGGCTTGGATGGCTAACACTTATACCCTCCGTGCAGCCGTTTGAAGACTGTTTATGCAAATTCAAGGTGATCTGATTTTTTTTCATGGCTTAGTTTACTGTCTCTCTCAGCCCCCTGGAGACTCCTGCAGTCACTTCTTCTTATTCCTCTAGCTCCTCGCCTAACCACTCGCGTCAGTAGGAGTGGGTATGAATAAAATGCAATAAAGGTGCTTCACATATAATTAAGCTTCTTGAGTCATAGTTGAAAACTTTCAGATTTATTGGATTCTTAAAACACCCGACTCCAGTGTCAAAGGGCTGCAGGATGTTGATAGAACACCAAACATGTCTGCCTACTTTTGTTATGCATATTCTCTGAATGTGTGTTTTTTTTGTATCCACACAGAAAGTGCTGACACGTTTGTGAACAGAGAAATCAATCTGCAGACTTGAGGCTATATGAAAATATCAAGAATGCGTTTTTGCTTTTTTGTTTTTTCCCCCTTTTTTTGGGTCCCCATTAAAGCTGAGCATGTAGTGCACTGTGTGCCAAGTACCCTTATTAATACAGTAGGGGGCACCAGTGAGCCATGCAGGTCTTTAGACTTGACTTGCTGCCTTTCTCTTCTCCCTCTCCCTTCTCATAAACATGATTGTGGTCTGCCCTCCAGACATCTGCTTGGTTGTAAAAGGAACAAATAAATAAAAACAAAGGCCTATGAATGACGCTCCAAGAATTTATGTTCCATGCAAACATATATTCAGTTTCAATATTTTAATCCTTATTGGAACATTTATTGTTTGTGTCAGCGTTTGTGTTTAAGTTCATCTGCGTTGTGTTATGTCTTTGTAAAATGAAAGGAGGACGTAGCCTGCGAGGAAGGAAGAGGACTCAGGAGAGGAAGAGTGGAGCGAAGCTAGGAGAGAAGGTATAGCATGACAGCCAGTCACTGTACAATACAGAGAACAGATCATTAATTAATGCTGCTGAGAGTGTGAAGGGAATCGATTCGCCCCCCTCCCCTCAGCAGGACATGCACTAGTACCCTCATCTACCAGCCATGGTGGGTAGTAGCTTGGTGGAGGCAGGGGAATCGACACCATCCCTGTCAGTTCACCTCCGTTTTAATCACTTCTAATTGTTTCCAATGGCATGCAGTAAATATCCGGCAGGAAGAATGCGAAACATTCATACCCCCTGGTTCTTCTCATCAGGTCCTTTTCTTTCATGTTTTTGTGTGTGTGTGTGTCCTATTCGTCCTATTCATTTACTCCCTCGGTAAGTGCCGGATGCCTTGATTAAAGTAGTTGTTTCATAAGTGTGTTGTTTTTGTTGTGTTCTGTTTTGTGTGTTCACTGAGCCTGTGTTATCAGTTCACATCGAGGAGGGTGTGTGTGTGTGTGTGTGTGTGTGTGTGTGCACTCCTGTCAGGGGGTGACAGCTGGCTCTTTCTGCCCCCGTCACAAAGAGGCTGTGACGACTGGAGTGTGACCAGCCTCTCCCCCTGCCCGCTTTACGTCCCCCTCTCTCCATCGTCTCCACCACCCCAACGGCCTGGCCTGCCCTGCTACTTTGTTTGCGGGCCTCTCTCTCTTTAGATCCGCACTGCATATGGGTCTGGTCAGCCATGGAAACCTGCTCAGCCCAATTAGAAGCAGCCGCCAGCTGGGCTTCCCCTCCATTCTTCCAGCCCTCCTCTCTGGCCCTGCCACGTCCCTCTCTGTTCCTCTCCAGTGCCTTCACGCTCCAGCATCCCACAATCAGAGCCTCTCTCATGCCCGTAATCATGCTAAGCTGATGGGCACGCTGTCCCTGGCGCGTGGATGGAAGCAGCGATTTGTGACACATCTCCTCTCTGTGGACGCCGTGCACACACCCATTCCGTTTGCACATACCAAGACAGACAGACACAAATGCACGCCGTGGCAAGGGGTCCACAGTCTCCCCTGCCAGATGCTGCGTTTTGTCTCTGGCCTTACCAGCTGTTTGGAACATGTGGGTGTAGAAAATAAAGGAATGGTATCGAGTCCATATCTCTGTGGCTCGACTTTAGTGAGGATCACGCTGCTTAACTCTCTGGCTCCCGGACAAGGTTGCTGGAAGAATTGGGTTTCAGTGTTTGGAGCAATCAGGGCTCAGTAGTAACTGTGGAATAAAGGCTTTCACTTTTTCAGTACAGATTTCCTGTTTTATTTAAAGAGTTCTGCATTCTGGACTTGTATTCATTCACTTAGCATTTATGATTGCAGATTCTGCGGTCATTCTGACTTCGAGAGCTTCTTTCAGCATGACAAAAAAGATATTTGAAGACGTTTCCTTTCTCTAATGGCTCTTAGTTAATTTCAGCTTCCTTACATGCAGTTCAGGGACTTATGCAAAACAGAGAAACATTAACACATGAAAAAGAGCTTTCATGCTGACAAATTTAATGTCAAACCCTGCTCTGGATGTTTTGACTATATTATTACCGCTGTCTCAAAACTGAGCTATTTTCTGGCTGTCAGACAGATAAATAGGCTTTGGCTGTGGCAGATAGTCATTCTGAAGGTAAATCCATTGTATACTAAATTATCAAATATATAACCGGTAATGTCAGAACGAAAGGTCAAACAAACGACACAAACAGACACACGGCTATTAATTTCTTTAATGGCAGCACATTCTTTTCATAACTCTAGAAAAGTAGTAGCTAGTAGTATTCTTATTTTGTAAAGAGTACTTTTCAAAATTGTTTCAGTTTTCTCTCCTATTTCTTTGTGGTCATCAATCACTGATACAGGCCTGATTGCACATGAAGTGGCTGGATCCCATTTTGAGGTGTGACAGGGGCCTATTTTGCACCGGTGGCAGTGATGGCTGTGTGTCAGAGCTCGTGACAGGATGCTCTCCGCCCCGTCTCCTGAGGTTTGAGAGTTTGAGGGGCCACTGGCCCCTTTTGTCCTCCTTTTGTAGATGGTCTCCGACACGGCTTGTTTTAGGCGGAGGCAAAGGCAGTAATTGATTTCTCTCTCGTCTCTGATTCCGCCTGTGGCTCTCGGGCGCCGGCTGCATCTCTCCTCTGAGAAACAGATGAATAAAAAGACAGAGCGTGAAGTTTATAGCCAGCAGTCACAGCGCTGACAGATGGTCAAACCTCACGTTATCAGGACCTGATAGAAGTCCCGGAATGTGGTGGTTAGCTTCTGAATTGGCTTCTGAAAGGATCGGTCATATATATTAGAGCAGAGAGTATTGAGCCGTGAAGAGCTGGAGCGATGGGAGATATTGAGGTGCGCAGATGCTGAAGGTGAAAGAGGCCCAAGCTTATATCTGACAGACTACATTAATAGATCGGTGAACTGATACATGCACAATGAAATGGTACGATGAATAAACCGATTCAGCTCCAGAAATTTAATTTTCATTCCTTCTGCTTCAGCCTCTGTGCGTGTATGTGTGTGGAAATGTGCAACATTGGGACGTGTTTAAGATTCATCCAAGTAAACTCTGAAATCTTTTTCATTTTCATAAATCTGGCATGAACAGGCAGAATTAACGCATGTTGACTGTCCAATCTAATAATCATACGCTCAACAAAAGCAGATTCAACTGTTTCCCCGAGTTTCCATAATACTAAAAGAATCAGCAGAGCATTCATCATAATTGTGACCTTGTGTCGTCCTGTCAACAAGACTGACTTAATCAATTGCAAAAGTTGTCAGCTGTGGCAGGAGGCGTTTAGCCTGCTGACAAGAGAGAGATGGGTTGCATGGACTGTCTGCAGACACTCCAGCCTCCCTCCATTAATGTCATTGTCACATCTCCGCACCGACAGACCCAAACTTTGTTAGGCAAGTTGCTCTAATCCCCGTTCTTTCATTTCTAAATAATAAATGAGCCAATTAACACCGAATGAGAAAATTTCCCTGTATTTTGCAGTCTGAGGTGTTTCTTGAGTCGCATCTAGCAGAGAAGCTGTGGCGTTCTGTGACAGAAAAGCCTGAAAGGAGGCATTTGGTGTCATTTTAATCAGCTCGCTTGAATTGTTAGCACCTCTCCAGGAGGCTCGACAATTTGACAATGATGCTAAATGAATCATATTTATTAATCGAGTTTAATGCTATGCATCATCAAAATAAATCAACAGCAGTGTTAAGCTCCCTGAATTGTTTTCCCATTACTGTCGTAGTAAACAAATGAAAAGTCTCACTTTTAATGAAATGTGAAGAATATATTTTGAGTTATTCAGCTTAACGAGAGCGAAGCGTTAAGGAGGACAAAAGACGACGGTGCTTAAAAAAGCAAAGGGGACACTGACAAATGTCCTTACTTGCTGTGCTTTACCCTCCACCCTCCCCTGCGGTAGCTCGGGATGATGACTGCTAGCGCGTCTGTAACCATCCACACTTCACTGCTGAATGACTCGTTGCGAAATGGCACATTTAAATTGCATGCTGTGCTGGAGTGATTTTTCTGCCTACCTTGATGCCTATTTTGTTATGGAAATTCATGATACATTAACATAACCAGCAGGAGTTGGGAACAGAAAATAATGAATCCTAGTGGGAAGGAACAGCGGCCTCCACCCTTATCTGTGAATTAATAAACACCCATACAGTGTGCACCTAAGGGTCACACCACGTACACATACTTACCACAGCAGATAGCTGTTTCTCACTGTTAACTTTCCACAGAGAGAAATGAATGCAATGGCGGCCCTGTAATAGGGAAAGGTGGCTTACAGGTGGTGGGTTCAGAGAGGAGCATGTCACCTCCACCACCTAATGGTCTGATATATCTAATTTGCCTTTCACAGCAAAGCAGCTCCTAGTCAAAAGTTAAATCCAGCAGTAGTGTACTGTTACCACGATCAGTTGGAGGTGTCATAACCACACTGCTACTCACCTGTGAAGTGTGAAATGGTTGTAGTGCACTATTCCAGCCGTGCATTTATTTATTTCATCATCACATGCAGTTTATTATTACATCAGCCTATCATAACTTGACCCTTTTGCACATTTTCTCTGCAAACGGTGCCACGGAAAATTGGACAGGATGACTGGAGCGTCCCATTCACTTTTCCTCTCTTCATTTCCTAAACTGCATTCACCTGATTCTGGATGCATACTACAGCCTGTTGCTACGGCAACAGTTCTCGGAGGCACCAGAGAACCCCGAAGGTTCCATCAGCGGTGACAGGCGAGATGCGAGATGTTGAAATGCTCGAGCAATCAAGCTTATCTGCTTCTCAACGAGATGTAATCTCAAATTTGTTGGAAAAAATAATTAAGTAAGCGCAATTCTTCGCAGCACTGTCAACAATCAGCTGTGACAACAGGAGAAAAAGCACGCAACAAAAGAGGCTGGAATCGTTGTTACATTTTAGACTCATTTGTCAGTGCAAGTTTGTGGCAACTTTTTTGGCAACCGAGAGTGCTGACAATGGCCAACATGCTGCCTGGAGTGGTTAGGTTAATCACACAGGCACAGGACTCTGCCAGCATTCAAATAGCTCTTAAGATGGTGACTCGTTTTGTTGATTAGTGTTGTGAATTTGCCCATTTGCAACAAAAAACTATGTAATATTAACACACTTGTAGTCAAACTGGCAGCGCTAGTTACCATATTTTAGACAAACTAATTCAGCAGAATCACTCCTCTGAGAACTGTTTGTTTCGGGGTTTTCAGGAGAATTATTAAAACAGATCCATGCAAATAAACACAAAAAATAATCAAGATTCATTTTCATACAGAGTGGGCTATAATGTTACTTGGTTTGATTGAGGCCCTGTCTGTAGTACAGATTTAGTATTCCTAATAAAGCCTGGTGTTGAATTACCACAATGGATTTAGTCACTACAGCAGCAGTATTTTTATTTATTCAGATAAAATGCCTACAGCACATTTCTGTTCATTTCTCAGGAAGGAAGCTCCGACTCCTCCTCAGGTTTAGATTTGAAAACGTTAGCATGAGCAGCACAGTTTAATGGCCAGAGATATCAGAAACCACTGCTTTATACTGTGATGCCCTGATAGCAGATAATACTGATAGTAAATGCACCATCACTGCTCGAGCTGTTTGGTGTCACATTAAAGTCGGTGAAATTCAGCCTCTAAGTACACAGAAGCCGATGAAAGAGTAAAGCCTGAATTCGGAGGTGCAGTCATAACTTTGCTCACAAAAAATAAACCCAAACAAACAGACCTTACCTGATTTAAATTTTGAATGTGGCACCAGCTGTTTGCTTCACTCGTAGAGTGTTCATAGAGCAAACAGCAACTTTTATGTCAACTGATCTGAGTCTGCAAACGAGAGACCAAAATGCAGACATAAGTGTCCAGACCAACAAGGTGGTGTGTTGGGTTAGAAGGACTCATAGTTCTAATACTGTAACACCTGCAACTGATCTGAGTGTCTCTGTCAGAGCTCAGTTATGTCACAGCAAGAGGGTTGATGGTTCAAGTTTCTGGATGTTTTTAGCTGGTTTCTTCTGCCATGGGACGAAAACATGTTAGTTTAATGCTGCCATTTGTGGCCCAGGAGACTCTTGCAAAAGACTTCCTGAATCTGAAGATTTTCACTTTTTGGATAAATAAAGGTTTTTACCAGTCCTCAAACTGCTCTATTGTGTCACTACAGCTGCTGCTGCCTGACTGAATATGAGAAGTGTGGTTTCTGCCACGCTTTGACTGACATAAACATGCACACATCAGAGTATAGTAGGCAGAGGTAAGTAGTGAGATCAGGTATTAACCTGATAATGTGGTTCAGCACAGGAGGGCAAATAGAGGCAGTTAGTTGTTTTCTTGTTTTTATATTTAATAAATAAGAAAACCAGTGGAAACGCCCACATTTTAGACTTGAAATCTAAGTTTGAGAAATAACCTGGATCCTGTTAAAACAGTATTGTTTGTCTCAGGATTGGCACCGTTTCCACCTGACAGGGACATGCAGATTAACCCATCACACAAATGTATATATTATTATCTGTTTAAGTGTTTGCACATGTAAATGACACCTGACTTTGTAAAAACTGGCAAATGAAAAGTAGAGATTTAAATTGAACCCCAACTTGCCTAATGTTTTCTTAATGTATCCTTTTCAGTCTCTGTATACTTGAGTCCATTCATATTAGATGGCCAAGGTGAAAACCCCGGTCTCCCCTCTGCTTGGCTTGCAAGTTCTCGATCTTTCCGTGCATTGATGATTCATTCCCACACTTCGTGGTAACTTCAAGTTACAGGTGGCAGGTTTTTTTTTTTTTTTTTGCCATAATGAATTTGAACATCAGCATAACCAAACAGCTCAAAAAGTTAGAGCTTAATAAAACTAATGCATTTATTAATGTCCAGTGTAATTACTGAGGATTTTTAGAGCTGCTGCTTTTCATTTTCTTTCATTAGGCTTTCAGGGTGTTATTCTCTGGTTTAAAAAAAAAATCAACATGGAAAAAAAATATAATTACTTCTGAAATTGTAAAAAGGGGAGCAACATTTTTGTCATTCCTTTCCTAATAGCACTTAGTTTATTAGTGCTGCATAAAGAAATATTATCATTTAAATTTCTTGTTTCAGTGTAACTCCCTCGCAAAGGGCATACTGCACTCAAACAAGCTACATGCATTTATTCACGTGTTCCAAATAGAGGGTTGGTTCTCAACATAAAAGCTTTGACCTATAGGATAATGACGACAACGCGCAGCTAGCGATGCCAATTTAACTAACGCTCATCAGCAGACGTTGCTGATGGGTGTCCAGTTAAACACGAGGCTGTACATTAGTCCTGACGGCTTTTTTCTGATCTCGCCTGTAAACAGCTCGAGCCATAAAGCAGCAAAACAAGTTAACTGCTGCACAGCCGGGCCACACGCATTCGTTTCACAGCCCAGTGAAATTACTTATTTTACACTGAACCAAGCAATGTTTTGAAAACGGCAGTGGAATGAAGTCAGGTGTGAACACCACCCCTGTGAATTATAAAGATGATGGGAAAACCATTAGAGACATGCTCTGCCCAGCCCTAATTTACTGCTCAGTGAGGAGCAGGGGAAAACAGAGAGAGACTTGTACAGTTTCACTCTAAAATGTGCCCGATGAGTGCTGTGACATAACAAAATCACTATAGTGACAAAAAGCAGATAATGAGACATGTGAAAGTTACTAAAGACTTCTACAGTTTAGCAAAGGAAATGGCAATACAGTAAAATAAAAGTAAGTGAATCTTTTCATTATTGTGCCCAAATTTCACTGCTGTGTTTTCCGGTGGTGAAATTACCTGCAGTGGTGGGTGTTGTGTGTGCTTAGAGGCAGTAAGTTTGATGGCGTGTGTAACGCAGGTCATTTTATACAGCTACAGTTTACAAATTTAAATGCTTAAAGTCTGACATTGGAGCTTTTTGTAGATTCTACACTTTAAAAAAAGTGTTACAATTACAATTAAATGCTTTTATTGTAAAAGCATCGTTGTAATTGCTTGCAGATCACTGTCACTGAGACACAAGCACAGCTTAGCATGCGGACATGAGCCTGCACTCACAGATGCACGTTTCCCGCCGCTCTCGCTTCTTATTCACTTTGAATCAGGTGAGGTTGCAATGAACTGACCCGGGGATCCGTTGCTTCACAGCAGTGAAATGTTACTGTTGGGCTTTCTTGTAGGTCAGGGATGAAACTGCCTTTTCTGTCAGTGAAAACAGTTTGACTACACCTTTAATCCCTGTTTAAATATGACAAAAAATATTTCTTAGGTTTCTACATGATAAAGAAATGTTCCTGTAGTAAATGAAAGGTTTGTATGTCAGCACGAATCTTTGGGCTTAAACTAAAGAAAAATGTGTAAATTATTCTGGTGGCTCTTTTTTTTTTTTTAAAAACTAACTTTTCTTTAATTTACATGTTTATCTATTGCTTAATTACTTTGATGGTATCTTATCTATCTTATCTCCTATGCACGGTCTTTTTCAGCATGAAAAAGCTGTAAAAACTTTTTAAAATATATTTTAAAGTTGAAATTTATGCCTTCTTTCACATTTGCCAATGCCATCCTGTGGGCTGAACTGGAGTCTTTGCTGGGCTCATTCTAGCCCCCGGGCCGTATGTTTGGCACCCCTGTTGAAGGTCCTGGTTCTCACTTTCCCTCTGCAGTATATGTTGTACCTGTGCAACCTGAGTTCTCCCATCCTTCTTGCACGATCGTGCAGCCAAAAAGTGATAAGAAGGTGATGACGCCTGTGCATCAGCGGCCTCCCTCTGGCCCTCGCAGTCCGCGCCTCACTCCTCAGACTGCCTGCCAGTTCTGTGCTTGGTTAGAAAGTCTTACAAAGAAGCTGCAGCGATGAACAGACACTTTATAGTATTTTGTGCTGAGGGGCTGAAGTGGATCCATTAAACTCTGAATTTTAATTCATTTCACTTTTACGAAGCACATTCAAATTAAAGTACTTTAAACTGTAAGTTCAAGTTAGCACTAATTGTAAGTTTAATAGAAGCTATGAGCAAGTACACAAACCTACACTGGTTATTAGCATGAGTACCGTGGTGGCAGCCATTTCTGACCACAAAAAGCGGTGCACATCTATATAACTATGTGTAACCTCACCGGAATCCACAGGGGTAGGTTACATGGGTTTTCCACAATCCCTATGGTAGACAATAGCCTAGCTTTTATCCTTTTTCCCAAGGCAACTTTTTTTCAGAAGATGCCAGCTCATGCAGCAGTCTCCTAGGGACTAGGTTTATGCTCGCCTCGCTGGACGCATTTACATCTAATATTACAAATATAATCATTTTAAAAGCCCAAACACAACAGAAATACTCCATCAAGAGAAATTCAGTTTCCGAGCGATGATTTAAACTTTTCATAAACCGATCATAAGAAAAATGATTTAACCTGATTACTTTCCAAGTTTACATAAAAGCAACATATGCTTCTGTGTTTTTTTTAAATAGTGACAGCTTCCAAGCCAAGCCGGTCCTGCTCCTCTTCAACAATTAGCAGCACCATAGTAACAGGAACTGCTGTGTTTAAAAGATGATTGGTTTGACCCATATTTACAGAGCTGATCAAACGCGTGCTAAAGCGAGATGAATAGTATTGAGAAAAAGAAATGCATGAGATATGTGTTACTACCATTTGAAGGTTGGAGCTGCAGGTTGAAGCACCGTGACCATCACCAGCAGCCTCCAACGCTTTGCTGTGGAGCTGAATGGACAAGGCAACCCTCCTGCGAAAAGCATTCACGGTGGATTCAATGATCTCGTTCCACATGCAACTGCTTCCCCCCCTCGGAGCACTCGTGTTTTTTTTTTGAAGGCCACTTCAGACACTTTTCAAAAATTTTAATTTGCACATTGGAGTTGTACCCGGGGTTGTTCGCCACTGCCTAAATTATTTTTTCCCCTCTATCTTGTCACTTTGAAGGAGAGTATAAATTTTTTATTGCTTAATAAACAAGATAAATCCCCTGCTGCCACCTCAAAATTTTAATATTCTTCAACTTGGAGGTGGGCGTGTTCTCGATGTGTGCTCACGAGCTGCAAGTCTCTCAGGACTGCGCCCGCCAGTCCTGCTGCTTCTTGCTGAAATTTAATTGAATACCCGGTACTAATGGGTGTCGCTTCCCATGCGATTAACGTGGAACAGAAAACAACCTTTGGCTAAAACATGAGTGACGCTCATACCAACAACTTCAGACCTGACTGTGTGCTTTCTTTGGTTCCCAGCCGGACATCCCGTGTGTGTGCAGCAGGTCGGATGAACAGCTGTCTTCGCGCATTATCATCATGCTTAGAGGTGGTTAAATTGTGCGTTGTGATTTCTGCAAATTTCGGTAGTGAGTCATCATCATCAGTTTTAATGACCACTAAATCACTATCATGCTAGTATCGATCGACACCAATATCAGCGTTGATATGTTAGGGTCCCTGGGTCGTTGACCCAGTGTTTTGTGTTTTTGGTTCTTTGATTTTGTTATTTCATTATTTTCTAGCTTTGCTTTACGGGTTTTAGGATCATTCTTAGTTTAGGTTCTCTGGGTGGGGTTTGGTTAGAGTTTTAGTGTTCTGGTTTTCTGTCTGTGTTCCATGTTGCTGTCTCCCCTGTCTGCTGTATCCCCACATCCAGTCAGTGTCTGTGTCTGCCCTGGTCCCACGTCTCTGTTCCCTTTGTTATAGTGCCTGCCTGTGAGTCTGTGTTATGTTTCCTGTTTTACTTTGGAAGTCCATGTCTGATGTTAATGTGTCTGGTTTTGCTTCCCCTGGTCTCGTTAGGCCTGATTTGTCCCAACTGTGTTTCCCTCCTGTTACTCATTCCCTGATTGCTCCCTCTGTGTATTTAAGCCCTGTGTTTCTCTGTGTCCATGTCGCGATCTACTGTTTACCTTGCTGTGTGTTCTGTCATTCCTCCAGTTTAAGTTTATTTTGAGTTTTTTCAGTTATGTTATATTTTGAGTATCACATTAAAGCCATTTTGAGTTCACGACTGTCTCCGGAGTCTGCATCTTGGGTCCTATTCCTGTCTGCACACAGCCACACCTAACATGATATCGATATTAGGATTCTCCACCCACCTCTATACTTTAATCAATGAGCTGCTCAGTCTTCTCTCTACTATAACCTAAGTATCGTTGAGAATTTGCTACATCACCTGAAGAAGCATATTATCAAGTTGATAATTAGAGCACCAACAGAAAGCCAGATAAAGAGATTGAAATCATTATTCGTCTTTCTGTTTTGTTCTTTTCGTCACGAGGGGCCATCACCACGAGACAAACATGCTTTTTTTTGGTCCGACAGCAAACGGAATCTGCATAACCGTCTTGTGCTGGTGGAGTTTAATCGACATATTCTCACATGTTCAAAGCAAACTAGCAACACTGCAAGTCAATTTCCTTTCAACATTTCAGTGGCTCTCGCCGCCTTTGAAGACAGGCATCCATAATGAACGGCGTCAATTTTCATCCCAATTAGAGTGTTTATCTCGGCTTAGTTCACCTATAGTGTTGCCTTTGCCTCTTGTGAGGACGATGAATTTTCATGAAGGACAAACTCTGCACTTCAGATAAAAACAGCTTATCTAGCGCTGGGATTTAAAGCTTTAAAGCTGTTTTTTTTTTAACACTTTTTTTTTTCTCTCCAATTTGTTTGCGGTGTGTTAACAGCTATTGTGGCACTGGGTTGCTGTAGTGTAGCGAGAGAGTTGGGAGAAGGTGGGTGGAGTTATAAGAGAAGTGGAGAGAGCTTAAAGAAGGCGAGAGAACATGGTAATTCGTGGTTATATAAGAAGAGGTCCTCAGAGCTTTCATTTGTAAAATGGAATGAATGGAGCGAATCACATCAGCCCACAGCAGCTTAACGAGACGCTAACTCCTACACATGTCAATCAGCACAACTGTAACACACACAAACCACCCTATCGTGTGTGTTCATGATTTATTGGAGTGTGAAGCAGGTGTAGTAGCTTTACCTGTTGTTGCAGAGCTGCTTAACATCAAAAATCATATGTAAGCAAGAAAATCCATCACTGTTTGTTATAAAGTAGGACAGAAGTGTTTTTTTTTCTACCTAGTTTGTTATTTTAGCGTTGACATATTTTGTATGCAAAGGAGCGAGCGCGCAGCAGCGAGTCTGTGCTGAAGCCGTTTCCCCCGACACTACCTACTGCTCAGGTTCAGGGAACCCTCTGCTCCGACATGCAACATTTAAATGAAGGCATTAAAATTTAAACAGTCTCCATTCCGGGGACAATCACTGCTGACATCTGCTTGGCATGCGACAAGTTAAGGAATACAAACACGGTGGCTGCTAACACCATGTGAAACTTTTTGGTTTTAAATTTGCCTTTCCCAGCAGATGGGAAACCTGTTTCTTAAAGCTTGCTTTTGATTGAGTTATCAAATATAAATGATCACAACACAATATTTAAAACATCATGTTTCCATATTTGATAGACGCTTCTCTGGTGGAAACAGCACAATATGTGTGTTTTGGAGTTTTTTCCCACTGTTAGGACAAACTTTTTGTTTGTATGTTGATTAGCAGTCTGACGGTGTCCTCCTAGTCTTATAATTTACGTTGTCCATGTTTGTCACACCTACATGTTTTCAGATCATCAAACAAATTTTAATATTAGAGAAAGATGACCTGAATAAATACAAAATACATTTTTTAAATTATGTTTTCATTTATTAAGGGAAAAACATCCATACTACTGGTTATGCCCCCCTTGGCAGCAAGAAGTGCAATCAAGTGTTTGCAATAACTGGCAATGAGCCTATCAGATACAGTAGCTGTGGATAAATTTTGACCCACTCTTCTTTGCAGAAATGTTTTAATCCAACCACATGTATAGAATTTCTTTTACTTGGGTATTAATCACATTATTTTATTGTATTAACATGTCTGACACTCATACTTAAGACAAATGGTAGGGGATGTAGTAAGGATGTTGGGGGAAACAGGAACTCCACAGGACCAGTCTTTTGTCTCTTCGAGGACTCTGGGAAGTAGCAAGGGAGTGTGAACCTTACTGTGTACTGCCTTTTGTTCCTGGAGAAGGTATTTAACTGAGAGTCATGCTAGGCTCAGAGAGAGACTCTGCTGACCCTGCCCCGTGGTCATGTAGGCTCTCCATCAAGCTTGGTTGTATGTTCTTTGTGTGTTTGGATTAAAGAATGTTAGCTACTGCTCACCGCTCATCTGCAGGCTTTATTTAAATGGAAAACTTCCACAACACACATTAGAGGGCTTTCAAGTATGAACAAACCTTTTAAGGCCATACCAAACAACCTTAATCAGATTTAAGTCCGGACATTGACTAGGCCACTCAAAATCTTTTTTGTTTTGTTTTGTTAACCTTTCAGAGGTGGACTTGTTGGTGTATTCTGGATCACTGTGCTGCTGCATAACCCAGGTGATCCTAAGCTCCTGGGCGTGAACTGAGGATGTCCATCTCACAATGTGCCGCTCCAAAATGGGAAGTGTACACATCCAAAAGTTGTAGTGGCTTTAAATATATTATCTCCCTTTGGTGCTACTGTATGTCTGCTTCTGCATACATATGAAATGGACATGGTGGGCTGGTGCGTCTTTTACAGGTTTTGCCGTGAAGCAGCGAAGCTGTCCCACATCGTCATACTACCACTACCATGTTTGACTTAATGATGTTCTTTATATAAAATGCTGTGTTAGCTAGTTAGTGAAACTTAGCTCAGCTTTCTAAAAACATGTGTTGTATTTCAAGAAGTTGGGATCTCAACTGCCCAACCATGCCAGCATGCACTTGTAATGTAGTGATTACACTAATACAAGAGTATGCAACCCAGTGGTCTAACAACACTCATCTGCACACGTATCCATCATTTTGAGTGGCTGTTGCACAATTATGACACAATCATACCAACAAAACCTGTCGACAGCCATCCGGGCCAGCCATGGTGGACGTTTAGTGCAGTAGGCGTCTGCAGCACACAGTCGTCTTACCTTACCTCTCTCTGGAGTCACATTCTCATCTGAGCTCGGTGTTCTCTGAACTAAAGAGCATTGAGGTCACATGTACAGAAATGATATGTATACATAACCTGCAACCAGGGTTGAGCTAATGGCAAATACTGCAATCAGGAGAGCAGCTATGTTTATAAAGTACAGTTTTTCGCTTTGCACTCATAAAGTTTCCCCACCTAAAGCTCTTTGCAGCAGCAGCCTGTGTTGTCTCCTCCAAATTTTGTTTCTTGTCTAATTATCATTCTGTTTCGTGCTTGGATTACAGCGTAAATCAGCAAAGCCAACAGCTCTTGATGAATGCCCATTCTGTTGGGTAATGAAACATGCAAGAATTTGTTTCCTTTTGGGAAGTTGGTGGCCGCCTAGCAAAGTAGTTGTAATTATACCTCACATGCTTGTTGTCACAGTAGTAACAGTAGATGTCCCCCTTTCTGAGTACCAAGAGTAATCAAAACAAAACAGTGGTTTGTTCAGTTTTTAGAGGTTTTGAGTGTGGCTGGGTATTTTCTCCTTTTATGTATCTATAACACTGCCTTAATGGTATTCAGACAACACCTTTGCTTATTTACACTGAACCACACAAAGCTGCCATACTGGTACTCTTGCTTGTGAATTTATATGGAAACCTGGCGTTGGTGAATCAGACGGGTGTCTAGGGAGGTGGAGTAAGATTTTTCATGATTCACTCCTTTAGATTTCATTAAGGCAAAAGGTTCTGCATTAGTAAGTGGCGTGACCGTTTTATTTGGCGTTGACTTGAGACTTCACCTCAGCTAATACAAGTTAATGAACTGTATCGACTGTTTGTAGCGTGGTGTTTTTCTAAAGAATGTGAACAAAAATATTGCTTACTGTGTCACTATTTGGTATAGCTTGTCTATGCTCTAATTTTGTTGACTGATTTATTAGTGTGTTAATTAGCGCGGATTAGCAGGCACCTATGTCTGTGCTGTGCACTTTCCTGACCTAGTGTAAGGTAAGTACTTTGAGTTTCCTCTTCTCTTCTAAATGTGCTCACTTCTGGGTCCAAAAAGCTTCAACATGCAGGTCCACACACACCAGTGGGTGATGTCACACATTAACTTTTAATATGTGGGGTGTCATTAAGTCAGCAAATTTGATTCAAATTGGACAAAAAGTACTGTGCAAAAGTCTTCAGCCACCCCTCATTGCTTTGTATTCTTCTTCCAAGTAGCCGGACCTTCTTGTAATGTTTAAAGTGGTATTGAGAGATAGTTCTCCAGGCTTTCTTTTGGCTGCTTTTGCCACTCACTTCCATTCCAGTCCTTGTACCAGACGATTTTCCCAGGAATTGTTTTTATTTTTTTTATTTTAAATCCACTTAACACTAACAAATGAATCATTCAAGAATAAAAAGGCTCCTAACTCAAGTGCTGAACCTGTGCTGTGTCCACATATAATAGACAACTTAGCAAAGAACCAATTTGCAATTGTATCTTTAGGCACTTTAACACCAGCCTGTCAAGAAAAGAATTAGTTCTCATTTCTTAGTTGAATCTATGAAAAATGCCAAACATAACACAGTTTGACAAGCATAATATAGTATTTTTGTAACGCAAGGTGATTCCCAAGGCGCTATTAGCTGAAAACCTGGCAGATCTAAGCATACTAAATAAAAAATAAGGAAACTGGACAAGTGGAGGACAAAAGAAGCAACAGCCTTTAAAAATGTATCTATAGCTGATGAACAGCATCCAAAAATCGCATCCTTAAGAAATCAGGAGAAATCCACCAAAGACGTGACAGATGCATCTGGCACTTCATCTGATCCATTTGCTGTTTACTGAAGCTTCATCAGAAACGGCCTCAGTGGCTGTCGAGAAGCCATTCATAAGGAAGGGAAGCAGGGAGAAAAGGCTGAGGTATGCTAAGTAACACAATAACTGGACTGAAAATCAGTGGCAACAGGTGTTATGGAGTGAAAAATCCAAATGTATACGTTTTGGTTCAGTTCATTGTCAAAAAGTATGAAGGAGGTCAGCAGAGAGATACAGCAGTGAGTGTCTACACACAGTGGACGCTTTGTTTGAGGCTGCATTTCAACCAGTCGTGTTGGAGACTGTGTCAACATGATGGAACTATGACAAGTACCATCAGATTTTGAGCTACCATGCAATACCATCTGAAGACCATCAAATGTCTGCACATTCCTGTACTGTAGTTGAAGTCTGTGTTTTATTGTGTGCATGTATTTTTTTCCTCATTGCAGCATTGTATGTGTCAGGCAGTCACGTGATTTTGCGTTAAGTGTGCAGCAGAGATTCAAATAAAGGTGAGTTTAAGTATAAGGTGCTGTGTAGCCACTTTCAGGTTTTGAATTGTGGCCACAGCGACTAATTGTTTATATACGTGCTGGTTTTGTTGCAGATAAGAGCTTCTTTGATAAGTTGAGACTGAGACTGTGGTAACAAGCTTTTTGTGAGGTCTCAGGCGTTTCTCAGAGGGTGGGAGGGCTCTGGGGTTAGAGGTTCTGCCAGATATCTTGTCTCGTTTGATACAAGGGAGAGCCAGAGGGCCAGGGAGTGAGCATGCAGGAGATCAAAAGGACAGACTAATTGTTTCTGACTGCCCAGAGACACACGACTGATTGCTCTGTTACAGTTGTTGAATTTCACACACAGCTGAGAGGAAACCGACTGTGCTGGTCGCTATTAGAATAAAATAAAACATACGCTGCTGTCATGACGATGGCAACGAATCAAGACACAAAACAAGGTACATTAAAAGCTGACCCATTGCTTCCACCTTAAATTTTATTAGTTGTTTTTTGTGTTATAATTTAGCAAAGCAAACATCAAAGTATGAAGGCATCATTTCTAAGAACTGTAATTTCTCTGATCTTTAGTATGGCACCACTGAAAATAATTAATGACTCATACCAACATTTGAAACAAAGCAAAACCCCTTTTTTAAAAATTAAAGAAAGAAAGAAAAAACAGGTGTTAGCCATTACATGTACTTAAAAATACAAATCATCTGCAAGCAATACACAACCAAGAACTCATACATCTCCTCCTCAGGTCTGTGATTGTGATGGTTTTTTTGTAATTTGATATGAAATAAGGCAGATTCATTCGATACAATTATAGACAATCTGGTAAGAAGACAAGCGAAAGCGAAGAAGACTGCAATTCTTGTTTATGTAGGTGAAGTTCAAAGCAATTTCCTGGCATGCACTGGAAATGGCAAAGAAAAAGGAAAGGGGAGGGAGGGGAAATTAAAAAGAAGACTCAAATCGATTTGTTGAAAAGACACTCACATCCTCGTTTATGTGCACGGGCGTTAATGAACAGTTTCCTGGTTAAAATGAGTAAAGCTGCAGTCACGGCAGCAGCGGAGATGAGACTTGATTAGTGATGTTCAGATGAAAGGCCTGGCAAGCGGCACGTCGCCTCACAGACCGCAACGCGAATCGGGGCATTGGCCGATCTGACTAAAGAATGGAAATCGAAGCTGCGGCGGTGTGTGAGGAGACGTGGCAGGTGTCAGTGTGTCGCACTCCAAAGCAGATTACAAATGCAGGCTGTCGTCCCACTACCGAGCGCCATCGTGACTGTACTGGTGGCGTCAGTAAAAACTAAAAAGGATGGTTGATGTTTAGCATCACCCAGCCGGGAGTGTCAACATGTAGGAGCTGTGGCTGTTGTCCAATGACAGCTTCGCCATGCTCTCACAGTGGGTTTATCAAATAGCAAGACTTGAACCTGGTTTATCTCATTGCACCCTTCGGGCAGAATGATGTATGACTCTAACACACAGTGAGGTATGGCTCATCTTTTCTGGTTGATATGTTCAAGTCCTATAAGTAAGGTTTTGTACATACATATACATATAGTACATACATATTTCAGGGATGAATAGTTTAACCAAGAGAGGGGAGGGTAAGTAAACTTGGGAATGTGAGCATCTTGTGAGTAACTGGTTTTCCTGGGCCAGTGTCAGAGCCCATACTGACATGGGCCAGGCTGACACCAGTGTGGCCTTCGCACAGTTTGCTGGCTGTCAGATGAGGCTGATTGTCTTCCCTTCAGCTGGTCAGTCTTTCTTCTCAGTGCCTGGATGGAAACAAATGACAAGACATTTCCTCAACACTCTGTCTTGGAGGCGTACTAGGAGCAACCCTTGAAGCTCTTTTCTAAACTGAACGTTTTTTTTTTTTTTTGGCGTAATCAGAATCAGCATCAGCATCATCAGAGGTTAGTGGGAAAAACCCAAAAACTGTTGGTCATCAAACCACGTCTTTATTGATATATACTGATCATCATTATTAAGGGTAAAGGGGAGGTCGTCAAATGTTGTCTTTATTGTGAAAAGAGTTCAAGATTTCTGGCTGTGGATTGCATTAGACTGTAAAGGAGTACATAAATACAAGTCAAATGAAACAAAAGCACTAATCTGTAAATGCCAGTAAACAGGGATGACACGTACTTTATAAACAACTCAAAGCTTCGTCAAAATCCAGCTCAGTGATGCTCGAAAAATTGTGTGCGGCAGACAGAGACATCGAGGCAGATCCGGTTCCTCTGTTCCCATTTCACCGCAAATGACGTGATTTTTGTGTTTGAAGATAAAACAACACATCAACTTTGCTCTAAAAATGTCATACAGTAAGTTTTGATGTTGTACTCTGGCTAATTTTAACGGCACACTATGAACTAACCATCTCCCTCGCACACAGTCCCACCCTGATGCACTCGGTTGTCCAGCAACAGGCTTTTTTCCCCCTTTTCCTGGCTGCTTTGTCTGGCATTGTTTAAGCTCTCTCCTTTCTACACCAACCCACCTACCTCTGCCAAGTTATTTCATATGCTGCTTCCCTGTCCTATTTATTCAACCCCAACAATCTGTTCGTAGCAGTTGCTTAAATGAATTTTTTCTACCTGGAAACTATACGACGCCCAAATCCGAAAGCCATTTTTTTCTTTTTTGGCTCATCGCTTCTTTGGACCCACACAGAGAACAAGCGTGTTCACAGAAATTAATAGCACCCTCCATAGATGACTACATTCAAATTATATGCTGTCTTATTAGCCTAAATCTCAACGAAGACCTGAGGATAACACCAGTGTAGTATCCTTATCAGATATGATTTATTGGCATTATTATTACCCCTACAGTCTGTTTTGGCTGCATGTTAAAACAATATGCTTTGCACACTTGATTTATTAAATGTCCAATAGTTGAGGGTGCAGGTAATTCATCATACTCAATCTCCAAAGACGTGCCGACGCGCATATACTAAAATATCAGGGTTATAGTTGCAGACCTGAAATGGGTACAGAGGATTTACAAATGCATTTGGCCCTGAAGGAACACGTACTGCCGGCTGCCTGCCCCTACAGAGACAAGGAGATGGAGACAGACGGGGAGGGGGAATGGAGACAAGTAGGGTGAAGCTGGGTAACACTTGGCTGTGCGCAGCGGAGGATTCTCGAAAAGAAGTGAATTTTAATTCAGCAGCTGTGGCCACTAATAAGAATCCACTTATAGAGATGTGTGTGACATCAGTGTGAGCCAGTAAGCGGGTGTGAGTGCTTCTTTCAAGCTTTTACCTTTGGACTGAGTTAGAGTTGAATCAGCTTGTTCCGAGTCCTCGACAGGATCGTTCGTCTCTCCTAGAAGGAAGTAAAAGAAAGGAGAGCGGGGAAATATTACAAGAGGCCATGAAAATCAGGCAGCCCTTCCCACTTTTCTGTGCCAAGAAGCATCAATATACCTAAACAAGCGCTGCCTCGCCAAGCATGTGAGCCTGAGTTCGGTTTGTAGTTACAGTGGAGCTAAGAGAGACGGCTTCAGATCAGGACTGAAGATTATGCGAACATCTCATAATGATTTTTTTATATGTGAATTCATTAAAAAACCGACTTCTGATGCTGTCTGCAGCTTCCCAGCTCTAAAATTTAAATGCATCTTTTATATAATCAAAGGCTAATATGTACTGTGTTGTGAAAAAAGGGAAGAAATTGAGGAAGGGATGTGGCTGTCAGGCTGTTAGGGAGTCTCTACTCTGAAAACGCATAATCTCGGCTCACCTCCACTGCTGGTGCCAGTGTCGTTCGTCTGAGAATCTGTAACATGGGGAACACACAAATACGCACATGTTAGCTATTCTAAAAGTCGATTCGTGCACGCAGATACGGTTAAACAGACTCAAGTTTGGGTAAACGCAGCCATTATGCAGGATTATTCAGCGACTCTTTGTGCTTTTGTCAAAATGCTTTATAACCAACAGAGTCAATCATCCTGGAACCAGTCCAGGATTTCATGAGCAAACATTTCGATTTATCCTGATGCTTCAACTCTCAAGCCTGGAATTTCAGCGCCTTCCTGAAGTGCAACACTTCAAAACGGAACAAAACAAAATCTGAGAAGGGAGAGAGATGCATTCAAAATTAATTACAAACCACCGTTCCCATAAGGCAGCTTGAGACCCCCCCAACATCCACCCACCACACACACACAGACGCCCCCAACCCTCCTCTACACGCTTCCCTCTCCCCGTCTATCCTCCCCGTTACCTCTGTAGTCGCACAACTCCTTCGTAGTCACTCCCAGAGCAAACCTCCCCGCTTCCCCCTTTCGCAACAGCAATCAACCAAACAAAGCAGACCATAAAAATAACCACACTCCCCAGGCAGTCTGGTGATAATGTAAACAAATACAACTGCTTCGGGATGATAGAGGCAACCATGGAGTCTAAGGCTGCTCCGGTGTTCTGTATGTTCAGAGGAACAAGGCTGCGGTTGAGGTCATTATACACTCACGGTTGTAATTGCAGGTATCTAAGGTCCTCAAAGCGAGATGAAAGTTTGTGCATTGCACAATAGCTTTCCCTCGCTGGCTGTCTCACTAGGACTCTGTCAGCTGTGTAGAAAATCCATTATACTGCTTCTTCAGTATAAAACTGATTTAATCTGTTGCAACATATTGGGATAAATTTCTCCTCTCCAAGACACCACCGGGACTCAAGGACTGCAGAAAAGCAGGAAGGATGAAGCAACAACAATATCCCCCTGCTTTCTTTTACCGTTTGATCTGTGGCATGGAAACGGCCTTGGAATTATATTATGTCCTTTTTATCTTCTGGTTATTTATAACTTGGATGTTATTTTTTATTGCTTTGGCACAATGCCTGTGATTTCTATCAGTAATAACGTAATTATACTTAGGAGCATAATTGATGTGGGAAAATAGTAACGCACGCACCATATGTAGACTACAAATCTTGATTCGTTTGTGCTTGCCAGCAGTGCGACAAGTGCGCTTCAAACTGTTTTTTGTCTCCTCCAAGTAGTAATTGGTTTAAATTATCTGGCTTAAATGAACTTATTTAAAACTTAATTTGAATTTTTTGCCAGCCTGTCCCCAGATCCCAGACGTGACTTTAAGTAAAACGCTATCAGAACCAACCAAAATGACTCATCCAGATGAAAAATAACCAGAAAAGGAAAGCAGCTCTAAATAACCCAGAATTTCCCTTTAATGTCTTCTGGCTTATTATAAATTAATCAAAGAAGCAGATTTTCCTGCTGTAATAGACTAAACTGACAGGAAGCATGACACGCACATTGTGCCAGATGTGTTTTGGATGTGTTACCCGTATGGCATCAATAGTGAAGTAATTAATTATGCATACGCATCAAATGATATGCCGTTCATTAACGCTTTTCCACATAATCTCTATGTGCATTAAAGCTGATGGCGAGACATGGGAAATGTGCCCGACACAGGAATACAGCCTCCGTCGCATGAACTAGCTTAGCATGTCTACGCGTAGCAGCAGGAGCTCACTGAAGCAGCGGCCTCATTCCAGATGCTCCTTTTTTGTTCTCTCCTAGGTAACAACACGGTCTTGGAGCTAGGGTAGCATCCTCCTCCCCTTTCGATACCCAACACTGATCAAAACGAAGGAAAAAAAAGTTCAGATTTTCAGTTGATTGTGGCTTCAGCTTCTTTCTGACTGAAGCTCGGAGGGAACAGCAGCATTGGTTTCTCTCGTTCTCTAATTTGACTTCTGTGTGCTGACAGTGAAAGGGCTATCATTTAGAGGAGCATCAGAGGGTGCTGTGGTAAACACATAAACAAGATTTTTTTTGGGGGGGGGAGAAGAAAAATGGGCCTCTGGTGAAGGAGAAGCACAGTCCACAGAGGGCAGATAAGAAAAATAGAAGAAAAACAGAGTGAATTGACTACTCCCTCAGCGGGGAAAGTGGACAGCTTACAGCAATGTTTTTTAATACCAAGGACTTGAGGGGTCCTTGATGGTGACCCCCAGCCTCCATGCTGGTATGTAAATTACGAGCATTCAGCCCTGGTTACAGAATTTGTATGTACATGGGTTAATGTGAGTCTACAGAAAGAGGGCAAAATAATTGAGAGCTGGTGACTGTGCTGGCCTCTCTGCTGATTGCTTATCAGCTGACTTCTTCCACTCGAAATTCTTCGTGCATAGCTTGGAGCTGCGCTTTGGGTCATTGTCTTGTTGTAGGAGGAAATTGGTCTTTTTCTTTGTACGCTGGCTTGAAGGCCAGGACGCAGGAGTCGCCTTTTCAATTTTGACACCGAGACTGGTGTTTTGCTGCTGCCATTTATTAAAATTGCCAGTTGAGGACCTGCGAGGCATCGTTTTCGTAAAACAGAGATTCTAATGTGCTTGTCCTCTCGTACACTTGCGCAACAAGGTCTCTTAATTCTCTTTCAGCTCTACTAAAAGCCACTTTGTGTTGTTTTGTGAAGAAAGCAGAACACTTCAGGGCTGCGAGAGATCAGATTTTTACTTTCGAACGATCACGGCCACGAGGCTCATTCACGATAACATTATCATAGGAATAATTCAAATACTTCTATAACCTTATTTACTGTCTGTCTGTCAGCTTGTTAGCAAATTTAGTTCATTTTTGCAACAACGCATGAACAAATCTTAAAATGTAAAGATTTCACAACTTATAGAAGCCAAAGATTTCTGCCAGTTATGCTCCAATCTTACGGGTAAAGATAATGAAATCCATAATTTTAGTATGTTTTATGTTTTATGATGTTTTTATTACAACACACTGACATCTCTTGTGTTTTTTTTCTAATCCCAGACACCAAACTAGACAAATGCACTGCTTCTTTAATCAGCACAGCAGTTTTCAGATTTGCTGTCATAACTGGAATTACTGATCAATTATGCATGAAAGACTTTACATTAGGTGACAAAATCTGCCATCCCAACAGATGAGCGACCCCAAATTTATGAGTGAGGGCGTGCAAAAGAGAGACTCGACTTCACTGAGACCGGCAAACTTGGATGAGGTGACTGGTAATGAGATTTTCCAAAAGGGTTTTTGATCTGATTCCACATATTTGAACTGTAATCAGTTATTATCGGTCATGATATCATCGTGTTTTGGTGAAGACGAAGGAGACGGAGATCAAGCCGGACTAATTTAGAGATGGGCAGAGGTCACCCGGAATATCAGAAACATTTCAAACGTTAACTAACTTTTAAGTTCTTTAACATTTTTTTCTGTCATTTCAGCCTTTTAGAAGTTCAGTTAAAAACATCCTGGAGAGAAAACCATCAAGAAGGAGGAAAACTGCATGCGCTCACATTTCCACACATGAGAGAAGGGAGAGGAAGGAAGAGAGTTGGGCATAAGTCACCCTCGCATGCAGACAAGCAGAAAATTACATCCCCCCACCTTCCATTCATTTATTAGACAAGCGGTAGTTAGCGTTTTGTTGGTCAGCATTAGTATACCGCAGCACAATATTCAGCGACGACAGGAAGTGTGTTTGAACTGCAGCAGCGGCGAGTTAAAATGTGAAAACAATGTTTGAATAGGAGACGGATTTTTGATTAGCTGTAGCTTTTGTGTGATAAGTGTACTCATCATTGTTAAATGGTGTTTGTCATGACCACCAGCATTTCTGCTTTTACGCAACTTTTAATGGTCTTGTCATTCCAACTCAGCCGGCTCGCAAGGGAGGCAGTCCCCATGGGTCACCCACATAGCAGCATGGGAACCGTCTCTGTTTAATGTTCCAGACAGGAGCCGTGAGCAGAACAGGAGGTTCCCTTTGTCCTTTAGCCACAGGACATCTCACAGTCTTTTTTTAATCTCGTCATCTTGAGCAGTTAAAAAAAAAAATGAAAGAGAAAAGAAAAAAAATCGATCGAGGTGTAGAAGTGTCTGCGCTCTACAGTGTCAGTTCCCTTAGGAGAATTTCTTCTGTTCATTTGATCCTTAAAGCATGGCATGGCAGGCTGGTCTGTTGTGTCTGAAAACATCTCGGAGCTTTGATCCCAAGCAGATCACACAGGTGTCCAGCTGCTTCCACTCTAACAATGAACATGAGCCATGGCGATATCAGTCTAGGAACAACTGAAAGCCATCAGCACATGAACGGTTCACTAGAGAATGCGCGACGTCTTGCACCGAGTGCATTAAGTACTTCTATTTTGCCTGAGTTCAGTCTGTTGTTTGGAGCTTTTGTGATGCAGTTGGAGGGCCACGGCTTGTTCAATGGCACGTTATCTTGAGAGAAAAAAGAAGGAAAATGTCAAGGTCGATGCCAGTATCTGTTGGTGCTCTATTCTTTTCAGGGGGATGAGAGGAAAATTATTTAAACTGGGTGGTCTACGGGGGACTCGGGCCTGGTCTGTCCTGGGTTATGTATATTTAACAAGTATCAAAGAGTCCCTCATTGAACTTTGCATGGGCTAATAGCTTTGGGTCTGATATGCCTACTGCAAAGATAATTAAAGACATCCCTGCTCAGGCAAAACAAGAATGGGTGGAGCTCAACAAGTGCCCAACCAAAAGAACTAATGAGCTGGTAAATGTGGAAAGCAACCCATTTTCATATGTTAATTTTAAGTTTGTAGTACATGCTTGTGGAAATAGCTTAGCTGCATGAGCTGCCACTCTCAAAGCAGTAAAAAGAGGAGGGGGTTTTGTAAAGGGAGGCAGTAGGGGGTGGTGGTGGTGCTGGAGGCAGCATTTGATAGCTAGAGTCTTCTCTTCTACGAGATGGAACACTGTCTGACAATCTGAGCCAATTAAAGAGCATTGAGCTGTGACCTGCGGGCTAGGGAGATGAAAACAAGCCTGTTCAGTAAACACTGACCGCCCCTCTCTACTGCTATCCTCCTGAAAAGCCAAGAGTCTTCATTAATATTCTGCCTTTCTTCTCCCCAAGAAAAGGCCAAGGGGTTGTGGACACTAAGTAGCATTGTGCTCCCCTGCGGGTTTGGGTAACCTTGTAGTGGTGGCTGCGGTGGGGCGGCTCAGAGTTGTGTCAGGGTCCTCTAAACAGACTGAAAAGGCCCAAACTCATTACAGAGGCCTGGGCCATGCTTGACAAGATGAGAAAACACAAAGTACTCCGAATGAGTGAAAAGAGAACAGGACACCATCTGCTTTGGGGTTAAGCTACTACTCGGGGAGAAGTGAAGATGATTAAAAGGCAGCCAGCAATGGCAAGAGAAGAAGGGGGTTCAGATATGCTACAAAAATGACCAGTGGCAATCCTTTGATAATGCAAAGGGTTTGAAGGAAACACAAAAGCCAGTAAAAATGTTGTCTCCATTGGCAAAGTCTCTCCTTAATCTCTCTTTTTAGTCTTTTTCTATTACCCATTTCGTCCAAGGTAGTGCGAGAAAGTCACCACCGTCTGTCAGAAGACAACAGAGTGGATTTTTTTAAAAAAGAGCCAGAACACTGTGATGCAAAGAGATGAAAGGAATAAGTGAATAACTGATTAAGTAAAGAAGTAAGAGAGGGAGACAACACAAAAATAGACACGGAAGGGAAAAATGCAAAAAAGGCCTCCCCCTGTGTGACCTACATACCTGCTAAACCTGCTGTCAGTGGTGGCCTGCTCCTCTCTCATCACTCACTGAATTACTTTACATAATCTTTAGACTCTCCCTGTGCTGCTAAAGGGCCTGCTGCAGGTAGATGCCCGCTGCTGTTTTCAATACCTATTGTGGTTTACTATATCAAGACACAGACGGTCTTGCAGGGGGAGAGATGAATCCGGCGCTAGGTGATCCGGCTAACCCCTGTGATACATTAAAATGGGACACGTCACGTCTGAGCGAGGTGTGGAAGAGGCATGTTTGCAGAGGATGGCCCGGGTGTGTGTGTGTGTGTGTGTTTTGCCGTCTTTGCAGTTATGCATTGACTTGCAGTTATGAAGTGATGCCTCTTCTGGGCAGCTCAAGGTTTTCCTTATGGATTGGACTGGTCAATATAATCAAAGTGCTTGTCTAGACTGCAGAGAAAACAGAAGCCCGGGCAGAGCAGCTGTTTATCACCGAAAGGTCAGAAAAGGAGCAGCTTGATTGGCGAACCTCATTAAAAGCACCACGTATATTTCAGCAGTGGACGTGGACGTAACGGAGACATCATGATAAAGGATGAAGCTGTTCACCCTCTTTCTCTGCAGATATATTTTCAGTGATACATTTTAATGACATAGCACGACGGCAAAAAACTGTATGGTACTGAAGTTGAAACTAATGAAGCAAGCGAACATTTTGTTCTCAGAGTTGATGTGGTAGAAGCAGGAAAAATGGGTGAGCGTTAGGGTATGAGTGAGTCTGACTAGAGCCAGACTGTGATGGCCAGACGACTGGGTCAGAGCGTCTCCTAAACTGCAGTAATCAGTATCTATCAAAACTGGTCCAAAGAAATTACAGTGGTGAACCACTGACGTGGTCATTGGTCAGAAATGGCCATGTGGTCCAAACAGACGAGCTACTGTAGTTCAAACTGATGAAAAGTTTAAAAATAAAGTGCATCACAGCTGGTTGTGTGTTAGACTGCATAGCCGTAGAACAGTCAGGGTGCCCATGTGGACCCTGCCCGCCCAACTAAAGCGCCAAAAATTGGCACATGAGCATCAGAACTGAGCTTGACAATAGAAGACAATATTGGGCTGATGTTGTATATAGTATAATGTTGGACTGCAGCTAATGAATATTTAAATTTTCAGTAAATCAGTTCATTATATTCTATAAAAACTGTAGACATCAAGTCTCCCATCAAGTCTTCCTCTCCCCCTCCAGGAGACAGGGAACCCATACAGAGATCACTCATCATCACTCAAACAGCGTCTTTTGTGTCTGTGTGTATTTTATAATACGCGTGTCTCGGTGACTGTGACTAAAATATGTTCCAGACATTTCAAAAACACATTTGTTGCCTCTCTTCTGGCTGACAAATTCTCTCTCTGCTGAGAGTTGATTCATTTGCCGTTTTTGTGAACCAAACAGTGGGTGGGGACGGGATAAGAGAACTGATCAAAAGAGGAGCTTCAAAGAAGAAGAGAAAAAGTGTAGCCTGTTGGATGAGGCCCCCTCTCTTTGAAGCCAGCTTCTGGGCCAGAGGTGACCAACGTAATGGACACTGTAGACAGTGTGTGCTGCTCTCCATCTCCAACTAAATGACCAGCGTTCTGTGTTTCTCCACAATGCAAAATGATCCAGGCTGCTATGTGGGAAATATATGAACTGTTTAGGTGTTCAAATACAGAATATTTAGCTGCACACTGCTAGGTAGTCGAGTCAGTTGTTTCATGTGTCACCATGGCAACATCAAGCCTGTACCTAGCCATGTTCATCAGTTTTTAGTGCCTCTCGACAACAGTGCTTTTTTTGGTTGCTACTAACAGTTTTTCTGTATATTTGCAGCACGTTCCAGTATGTGGTTCGCTTTTCACACTTTGCAGCATAAATGATGCGCAATGGGCTGTCACATTAGTGAAGATGGTTTGTTTATTTCTCTGTGTTTGTGGAGTTGCAGTGCATTCAAAGCTCTCAGTGCCACTGTAAGACGGCTGTATCCTCAGCCTTGACAGGAAAGTGTTTACTGAGGTCACGGATAAAAGGAGCAGGAGGGATGTTTTCCCGTATATGTATACTTTTTTTTTGCAGCCAGAGGAGTCGCTGCCTATCGGTCATTAGAAAGAAGGTTTAAGATGCTTCTGTGTTGGCATTACGATTCTGACTAGAGGGTTGTGCTATGAAACGACGCGAAAGAGTTAACAAGCTACGTGGAGCGAGCTTCAAGTCAGAAGCGCCACAGTAGCTCTCCTTAACCTGGCTAAATCGCCATGGTAACTCGTACTGAACACATTGCCTGGTCAGGAGGTTATGTTCAAAATCTCACCGATTCTTTTACTTACAGCACGTTTTAAGTGCAACATCGATTCTGTGACTCTTGCATTGTCTTGTGAGTCTCCAGGTGTTGATCCTGAAAATGTCTAAATGTTACTTTAGTGGATTCTAATATGCTGTTAAGTCTCTTTTAAACTCCTGGATATGCAGCTACCAGAGCACAGAGCACACATCAACACCTGTTCCATCAATGAAATAAATTTCTGCTGACAAACTAAAGCGATTTAATTTCATGTTTAAATGATTGCAGTTTAAAGTTTCAGACTCTAATGTGAAGCCATCACCTTACAAATAAACTCAGCCGTAAAATAGTAAACTTGAATAAAAATGTAAATTTAACTTCTCTGTATGTTAAATCACCAGATTTCTGCAGCATTAATCTCTCATGTTATTTCTAACACTGTTGCATTTCATTGTTCTTTATTTTTGTGTTCATTGTAGATTTTTAGCACCCTTTTTTCAGCTGACAATCCCTCTAGAGGAGAAGAGACTGCAATATGAATAATTTTTGTATGATATTTGCATGCTAGTGCACACAGGTGCTGTAACCACCGTTGTATTACCTGTTATCTCAGGGTTTTAGGTTTTGTCAAACCAGCTATTGCAACAAAATTCTGGCTGTGTTGAACTTCCTTGGTAGTATACCTCTCTGCGTGCTTTTCTATATACCTCTCTTTCTATGTATGTTGTTGACTAAAGGAGAGAACGGCAGAACTATGTTGTGAAATTCTAAAAGCTACATCCACACTGGAAGCGTCACAGTAACGTGGTGACCAGGGTCCACAGAAACTGAATAAAATTCCACAACATCAAGTGACTGTGGGTGAAATAACTGCTGGTGATGGGAAGTGGGCGGGCCCAAGATAAACTTTTGTCAACTTTGAAGCAAAGTTAAACCAACTACCAATGAGAGAAAAGAATATTGTTGAGGGTAACCTAGGCAACCAGATCCTGGAACATCCGAATTGACCAGTCGTCAACTTCACAGCGATGCGAACTGTGTGTGAGCAGCTTAAAGACGAAGTTAACTGCTGGTTTCATTATCGGTCTAAATGAACTGGATATGAACATGCTACACTTTTTCAGTGGGGATTTCACGATGAAGCTTCAGAAACGTTTGTGTTTTTATCTCTGTTATGTTTATTTGATACAGAGTAACCCAAAATTGCCAAAGTACATCAAAAGCAGGAGTCAAACTGATTTTAATAATAAGGAGAAAAGCTGAATTAATGTGACCACTCGGTACTCAGAAACAATGCCACAGCATGTGACTGGTAAAGCTGCTCATACTGAACTTTCACAGTCGGTATAAAAGGCTATAAAATATAAGTTTAGCCTAGTATCTTCATTTAGTGGCAGCCTGCTCCCCTAGGAGCCACACAGTGTTACAGTATACAATGTTATGCCAAAAGTTAATTGTGTGCTGACAACCCTTAGCCACAGGAAAGGCTGCGCTGCGCTCCAAAATTAGGTTTACATCACCAGTATCCCACTGTTCACAAAAGACCAAGACAAAGGGGTGCAATACAACCAATTAAGTAAAGCTTTTTTGCTTTTGTAGACAAAGGACCATAAATGCAAAGCGACATCAAACTCTAAGTGGAGTATACTAGTAACTGTGGGATAAATTCACTGGAACTTCGAGTCTCCGAGTGCGTTGGACTCAGAAGAACCATTTAGGCTTGTTGTTGGTCTCTACCACTCAAGCTGCTACAATAAGGAAGTAAAATACATAGAAATCAATAATATCCCCCCAAATAAACCTTCCTAACAAGAAAATGCAACCAATTCTCCAGACGGTTGTTAGAAGGGGATTTTTTTGAGCCTCTATTTGAAACTTTTTTTTGTTATTGTTTGTGAAGTGGCGAGAGCTGGATTGTGTGCATGTTCTTGGGCACCATATGGTACTCGTGGATGCAGCTGGGCTTTTTGATCATAACATCGCATACAGTAAGCTGTGAGTGGTTGTGGCGAAGCCACAGTGTTAAATAAAGCAGTCACGGCCATCAATACGGCATGTTCAAAACATCCCGGCCACCAGGGCAGCGGGAAAAAAAATACGCATTTGGTGCTTGCAGTTTGTGACATGAAGGCATTCAAATAACAAGTGAAAACTTGGATAATTATGATGAAGTTGTGTTTTCTTTAGTTGTTGTGATGCTTTAAACAACAGAACAAGTCTGAGCAGTGAAAAGGAATCAAAGAAAAAAGGGACAGAGGAGCAGGGGGGATGTAAGCTCTATATTTTTGTAATGGGGCCTTGTCTCTGCTGTGTTGAGGTTAAAATGTTTGTGATAACCTGCTGGGTATGTCTTTCTGTCTCCCCTGCAAGCTTCCTTCTGCTTGGCTTTAGTATCCCATTACAGTCTGTCCCTTATTTGTTCGTCTGGTCTGCACCCAGCCACCCCGCTAAAGTAGCCTCCTTCCATAGTCAAGGAGCTCCTTTCAACCCTGTTCAGCCTCTGCCAGAGGCCAGCTTAATCAAAGGTAGGAAAATTTTAGGATCACTTACATATAGAAGATTCTGGCTTCCTTAATTGCAAGGTTTCCTGAGCAATGTTTTCAAGGAATATATTGAGCAAAATTGTAAGTCTAATGCTCACATACTAAATTGACAAGCACGTAACAATAAATATCATCAGAGAGCACAAAAATAAATAAAACATTTGCAATCTAAAACATGTAAAAGCTCCTCGTAGGTAAAGCCAGCTAAAAACCTGATAAGAAATTATGGACGAGCTGCTGTTTATTCAGTGTCATTGAACCTTTGCAGCCATTAAATCTTACCTTTGGAGCTAAGACAATAGCTATCGACTACTGTAGGAAAATCATGCTGCATGAAGGAAAAACAATCTCTGCTCACAATTCAGATTTATTTATTCCTAGCTTTAGGCAAAGAGTCTTATTTTAATTTATGAGTGTTCCAGGAGCTCACTGAAGCGGGTGCCCACTCTCACAAGTCACCAGAACAAGGCTTGCTGAACAGATCCTCCAAACACAATAACAATCTAGCCCCCGATTTTCATTCTAAAGTGTGTTATGAATATTCATAAATATAGGCTGCTTAGGCTTTGATTCAGTATGTGGAGCCTTTATAGCATTTCTCCTATCAGGCAAAGAATCGTATTTCTCGTGCAAGATGATGTGTGTGTAGATATACATATATATTACTGTGCCTTCCTCCATATATATCTCTTCCTCGCACAGATACTCAAGATCAAAACCCATAATATAATCTTCACTTCAGTTATTGCTTTTAGATGCTTATAAAGTTGCATTGAGGTCAGACAGATATAGATATATAGTTAAGAACAGGAGGACTAAATACTTGAACCGAGCAACATATTTACAGTATACAAACAGGCGAGAAAGATAAACACGAGATGGACGTAGTTGGTAATACGAAGTGATAAAACCTGACTCACTGAATAAATTATTACATTAACAAGTTACAAAGATGACGACAGTGAAAACGAACAACACAAAACTGTTTTATTCAGCTTTGCAATATTTAGTGTGATTCTTCTGGGACTGACATGCTTAGCTGTGATACACACTTCCATATGTGTAATATTGAGCTACGTGAGAGCTACGGGGTGTCAACCAACGTTGTTGGCAACTGGGAGACCACAGATATAAATGTGCAAGTGGAAAACAGGATGGCCTTTTAAGAAAATTGTAGAGACATACACAGTCTGTCTGTAATGAATCCTTCAATGTGAATAATAATATGAATATTGTAACCTGCTCATTATGAGGTTAATCAGCGTGGCCTCCTGGTATGAATGTTTAAAAGACTAGAAAATACCAAGTGGGTAATTTTTAAATAAGGATGCATCCACAACCTCAGGAACAGTGTAGCTCTTTGATGTCTGCTACAGTTACTGCAAATCCTGCTCTGTGGTCAATAAAATGATGTACACAACGGAACAATTATCCCAGCAACAAATTAGAAAGCTTTACTCAACAAGAGCCAACGAGTCTTCCTTTCTCAACTGATTTTTTCCCTTGATTTTGTGATTAGGGGCATCCGAGTTATCTTTAATCTTGGATACTGATAGCAAATTGGCAACCATGGTTTCATCTTAACTCGTTAATGTTCAGACTGAAGTTTAGAGTTTTAATTTGCAATGCTTTAAAGCACTAGTTAAGCTCAACACGGCGTACGAATCCAGTCAATGTTTTGAAATTATAGGATTACTACGCAGGTTATAAAGTGTTTAAAAAATTCACGCAATTAACAACCAGATACATGGAGCTAAGAATTGTTTAAAAAAAAGATTTTGTAATACATTTGGGGAAGAAATATTAAACAATGTAGCTCGGTGGCCATCAGTTTTCATGCATTTTTATGGGATTCGTGGTAATTACCTCTCTGTTTCTTTTTGTTTTTCAATCACAAACTCAAACGCACATACACACACGCACCGAGCCCAAAGCCAGATGCTTGTTTACAAGTGCCTTTGGTCTTTGAAGTGCAAGTAAAGGTGTATTTTTGCTACTGTCAGTCTTCCTGGCAGGCGGGGAGGTAAGTCAGATATGGCAAATTCTTGTAAAAACAGACTTTTGGAGATGATTGAATTGGTAATGTTAGCTTACACTAAGAGGGCACATAATGGGAAATGGCAAGGCAAGATCACTGGTAAAAAACACATGTATATATATATAATTAACCATATTCCAATGATTTTGATCCTACGGATACACATTTGAGATTAGTGCATGCAGCCAAGTTACCCAGGATTGCACAGACTGCCAGCCCAAATCCATTTTATGGCACGTTCAGACTTTATCCAGAATGGATTTAGAAAGTCTGGACAACAGACAACATTCTTGCAGTTTGGATCCAAGATACATTTGGGAGCGATTTCCAATCAGTTTCAGCCCATACGCTCTGGCCACTCAAAGATTTAGAAGGGCTTTTTGTTGCACTTGCAATGCAACACACAACAATGTCAAACTCAGAGCGACAGAGTGGCGCGGACCAGAATCCATGCTGCTACTGGACGAACACTATGGAGGACAACAACCCATTGAGGGAAGGAGGGATACGAAAATAAAAGTTGTCTGTGAATAATTTGGGAGATGTAGTCTTGCAAAGAAAGGCTGCATTGGAAAGCCAGGCAACCAGCATAAGTTGTTAACTAGTTATAGGCAGTTTGAAAAGTAAGGAAAAATAATTCAGCTTATCAAAGATTAAAAGTTAAATAAGACACATAAGTCCTTTCTTGGGGAAATGAGGCAAATATAAGATATGATAGATGTAACGTCTGTTTGACTGAATGGCAAGATAATCTTCAAAGGTATTTATGTACTTTAGAAATGCACAAATCTGTTACAAAACTTAACCGAGGTACGTTGTGCTTTCAGTTACTGCCTGATGTTTTGACAGAAGCAATCAATAAGTAACATGAAGAGGAACCTAATGTACAGAGTGGATATATAATGTCATGTCAGTGTTGAAAATCCAGCAGAAGGTCACACATGGAAGCTCAGAAGATCCCTGTGTGCACACACACAGGCTTCACATACAGATATATGTGTGTATATGTGCAGCAACCTCATATTATATCCTCAAATTGTTTGATTTCTCATGCATTCGTCCCATCATTATGAACTATTATGTTACCTCTTTCAGTGAAGCAGATTTAACCTTTACAGCCATGAGCAGGCAGCCTGATTACACTTATGTTTAATAAAAGGTTATTTGCTCTGGAATCATTTGGTCTTGTCTTGTGAATAGCTGGTTACGCATGGCTAAGCCAAGCTGTGTTGGTCTGCATGATATTCAATATCTCAGACTATTTGGGTTTGCACTCCGTCCAAGGCTGCTGCTCATCTATACCAAATGCAATCTGCCTGCAATCAGGAGTGGCACCACTGTTTACCGCCCGACTGTGCCACCACGCAGTATGTAGCCTATGGAAGCCTAGACGGTGACAGACAGTAGCGGGCTCAGGCAAGAGGCAGTCAACAGGGTGGAGTGAAGCTTTCCACTGAAGAAAATCCTGTAGAGTTTGAAGGCTATATTTCACTGGCTTTCAGGGAGAACGGAGAAGGCTATCTGAGACAGATCTATCAGGAATGTTCACTCTCACCCTAAATTAATTGAATGTCAGTCAAGGAGAAAGTGAAATAGAGGCAAGAGAGTGACTGAGACCTTTGTGTTAGTAGAAGTGGGGTGGCTGGGGTTCCAAACTTTAGCCTTAACTTCTTAAAAGAATTACTCAGTGAGAAGCCAGAGAAAAATGTGGTAACAAAGACAGATAATCTATTTGTGCAGAAACAAACTGCCTATGCTGAGAGAAGCCCGTAAGTGAATGGCTTCAAGAAGTTTAATAAATAACGGCTACATATATGGAAACTTTGCTAAAGAAGAGATGGCAACAAAGTAACTATAAAGTACAATTTCAGCAGATTACTTTAAGAGATTGTTTTCTTCTATAGTAAAGCATACTTAGTGGTTTCATTCTGGTTAACAACAACAATGTCTGAATACTTGACATAACAATCCTTTATTTTACATCTAGCCTTAATACACTTTCTTACTGCACATGAAAATATTTTAAATAAGTACACATATATAGAGCTTAAAGTACTATAAAATATACATTTGTTTTCTTAAAAAGTTCCATCTGTGGATTAGTATATACTCCTTACTCTTAGATAGTCTGGTTAGATCGTGCGCTTTTCTATAACAAGTACTTTTTTTTCCTACACATGCTTTATTTGTGTCATTCACACTTTAATTAATGAGCCCAAAGGTGCTTTGGCATGTACACTGGAGAAGCCAGGGACTGAAGCACCAACCTTCTGATCAGTAGATGACCTGCTCTACCTGAGCCTAGCCATCCTAGCAGCAGGAGGGTATATGGATGACCACAAATAAACTAGAGTGCCCATGCTCACACTGATGAAGTACAAATAACCCAATGGTTTAGCCCATTGATCTGTTTTTCAGTTGTTTGGGACATCAGTGTTGGTTTATAGGACAAAGCAATAAGCCATGCAAGGCCCTGGATATAGACTCAACACTTTTCAAAGGATTTGTTGACACAAGACTCTCCTGCAAAGTCTCTTCTAATCCTAGCTTCTTGCTACGTTAAGCTATCTATTACACAAATCAGAAGCTTTAAAATGTTACTCCATACCAGACTCTGCTAGGAGAAAATAAGAGCACTATTGCATTACGAGTTAAATAGTACGTTTTTAGTAGTAGTAAAAACCAAAGGCTGTGATTTAGCATGCAACAATTATGATACACAGCATCATTGCTATGCAAGGTATGGGGATAAATATGCTGATACCATTAGTCTGCAGAGCAAGCCTGATTATTGGAGTGGCTGCAGTTGCTCAAAGCGATACCAGCTAATCAAAGTGAGAAATAGACGGTTTGTCGCCGTCTTCACCAAGCTGACAGCTAAATACAGTCATTTTTATGACTGAAATGATCAGTTCAGAGAAAATCTGCCAAGTAAAGAACAATGCCGACAGTCATAATAGTCACTGATAACTTTAGAATATGCTGTAATGTGATGCTGGCTGTTCTCAGCATCACCATCATGGCTGCTGGAGATGTGTTTGGCCACTTGTGGTTCCCTGCAGTCGTAACTTTCTATACTGATTGATGTTTCAGGTGGGCAGAAACTGATTCCAAGTATAAACTAGTGCTACTAACAGACCAACAAAAATACAAATTCAGTATGCAAGTATACAAGTGCATCACACTGGACCAGAAAAGCACATTCATACAAATCAAATCCAAAAAATCAGATCTTACCTTCCATATTGTCGTCAGGATTTTCCACAACATTTACTTCCATTTGAGGAGCCTGCACTTCCTCTGTTAAGGAAAAGAAGCAGATGTTACACTACACTACTCTAACATGACACAAGAGTCTTCATTGGCCTGCAAAAAAACCCAGCTCAGCCTGTCTAGTCTTCAGTTAGAGCAGCTCCGTGAGGCTCGGTCTGCATCCAGTTTAGATCCAAGACCTCCTCACTTGGGTCTGTTTCTTCTGTCTGTACAGCTGAGACGTTTGTGCATTTATTACCAGCTCTGTACTGTAACATTACATTACTGATAAAAAGAAAAAAAATCTTAAAATCTGTTTTTCCATTTAGTTATTTTAGTTTTTAGTTATTTTACTATACTACGTTTCATGAACTGAACTGATTTATTCATATCTTCCTGCCTAATACCCTGCGGATATTAAACTGTAATTTAAGAAACAACAGAAAAACAAGGAAATCATCATCATCAGAAATCATTTTTATCATCAACACTGAGTATCTCAGAGGTTTTGATGCGAATGGATAAAACACACAGCCAAACTGCTCTCTTGTACATACCTTTCTTCCCCTCTGTATTGTCGTTGGTACCAGTTTCTTGACCTTTGTTTTCATCGTGGGCGGGGCTTCCTTCATTGATATTTCCAGTCTCTTCATCGCCATCGGTCTCTTTATCGCCATCGGTGTCTTTATC
>NW_024582568.1:197963-244895 GCF_018398535.1 Haplochromis burtoni
CCATCGGTGTCTTTATCGCCATCTTTCTTTTGAACTTCATTCTTACTGTCGCACTGTTCTGGGTTTTGCTCTGCGTTTGCTGGATCACCATCTAAAGGCACAAATAAATAAATAAAAGGCAGTGCATTTTGAAGGATTAATTCAGACACTGGGAGTCAAAGCTCTTACTATTAAATCTAGCTACATGTGGCACAAAACCAACCTGTGCTTCATTACTGCTGACAGAAATCTGTCAAACATATTCACACCAACAGGTAGCTCTTTGTCAGTTTAAATGGAAGTAACAGAAAAGAAGGAAACATCGTCAAAAGAGTTGGAATGGTGGAGGTTTTAAGGGTGTCTTTTGGGGGCGTGCAGCCAAAAAGAGTTTTTAACTTTTTAAAGAAAAGTCATCTATATTCAAAAATATGTACAGTATTAGTAGTCAAAGAACAAAATAAGAGTGTAAAAAATAACACAAAGCTAAATGTGGATGAAAACAGTATCTGATGTAGATAAATTGGCTAATATTGGTTTTTGCACAAAGACTACATTTTTTACTAAGTAACCAAGACCACAGATTGAACATCATATTGATTTGTGGTGGCTGGATTTCACCTGCAGTACACACACACTTGAGAATGATGTAACAGCAGCATTTTTTTTTTTTTTTTGCAGAATTATCTTGCAGGTGTTGTTTTAAATTGTATATTTTTGCTCTTCCAATTCCTAACTCTCTGTTTATGTCTCATGAGAAAGTAATTACATATCTCAGCTCTTGGATACCATCCCAGGGTAGCATTTGCTATAACTTGCTCATGGAATATCTACAAAATTCATGTTCAGAGAAGCTCTATCTGTCAAATCGCTGTCAATGGGATTGGATTTGAATAAAACAAAAACAGAGGAGAGACGAGGCGCTGCCAGTATGCAAATGCAGAATCTTAATTATATACCAGCAGCACAGAGGATATTCAGAAAAGAGAAATGGTTCTGGCTCAAAGTTAATAGTTGCTCCTTTAAAACACATTCACACACACACACAGTTCATTTGAGGCTCTTGCTGTCAGCACAATACAACACATCAGAGCCTCTGGATGTGTTATACATACACATTTAAAACAGTGTGTACTACTTATTTCTGCTCTGCTGACAAGATGGCTCAGGTTGGATTTAAAAAGGAAGAAATGCTCTAAAAAGATCGAGCGACTGAGAAGCTGGATGTTGGTCAACTCTCATTGTGCGCTTCAATCAAATTCAATTCGATTCAATTTCACTTACATATTGCCAAATCACATCAACAATGTGGTGTATATATTGTAAGGTAAAGACCCTGCAATAATACAGAGAAAACCCCAACAATCAAATGACCCCCTTTTAGCAAGCGCTTGGTGACAGTGGGAAGGAAAAATTCCTATTTTAACAGGAAGAAACCATCAGCAGAACTAAGCTGGTCGCAGCCATCTGCCGCGACCAGTTGGGGGTTATGGGAGGAAGACAGGACAAAAAACAAATAACACACTGTGGAGGAGACCCAGAGATTAATAATAAGTAATGATTAAAATTCTATTTGAGTGAGTGCTGGGTACAGTAATCTCAGGCTACGTCCACACGTATGGGATATTTTTGAAAAGCAGATTTTTCTATTTGCACCTTTCATCCACACGTAAACGGCGTTTTCGGTCACTGAAAACGGGGATTTTTAATAACTCCTGCCAGCGTGGAAATTTTCGAAAACTCCGTTTTTGCATTTCCGTGTGGACGAGAAAACCAGCGTCAAAGGTGTGCGCCTTTTTTGACGTCACAATGTGAGTCACGTTATTGTTTCGGTGAAATGGATTTCTGCAATGGCGGTCTTAGACAAAATACCATTACTGTTAATTCTACTCTCTGCAGTGTTTAAATGCTTATATATAGACACAGTTTCTGTCCTTCCAGACTGTTCCGCTTCAATGCGCCATCTTTGTTTACTCTTTCCCACCCAGGCTTCTAGACTTCTGATTGGCCAACATTTCTACACGGTTAGGAATATCGCCACCTGTTGCTTTGGCATGTTCCTAGCAGCGGTTTCCTTCGTTTTTGCGTTTACGTGTGGACGGGATTTTTTTTTAAAAAACGAAAACGGAAAATCTCCATTTTCAAAAATACCGGACGTAGCTTAAGTCTGCACCCAGACAACACGTAATTGCACCGTTGGACCCTTGATTTGTAACTGTACTTTACCTTGACTCTGACTCTCCATCTCCACATCTTGAGGTTCATCTGTATTTAGAAAGACAAGAGAAATCCAAAAGAGAAAACATACGAGTTTAGCGCCAGCATCTGGAGTTGAATAGACTTGGCTTTCGATATCACCTCAAACAGCCTTTTCATTCCATCTCTTTCTGTAGCTTTGCCTTTGTTCTACAGTATGAGAGCAATGGATCCACAAAGACATGCATAAATTAAGTGACAAAAACGAAGGGAAAAAGAATGTCACTTCTAAAGCCATACATAATTGAGGGATTTCTTTGTTCCACGCTTCTGTGATAAGAGAACTTTTTTTTGTTAGAGTGGTGACACACGGGATGGAAAGACTGTACTGAAACAAAGAAAAAAAATTCAATTTTTGATGACAAATGACATCAAGAAGCATCGGTAGAGCCGAGAGGCTCAGAACATGCGCTAATGGTCCGTAGAGCTACATTACCATTGTCACCGTTATCTTCATCACCTCCTCCCTCTGTACCTGAAAAGGGAGAGAAAAAAAATCATCAGCCAAACAGAGGCATCGGTATGAATAATACCAGTCATTCGTTTTAAAAAGCAAAGGAAACAGTCATAATAATGATCACTGTTAGCTCTTCATCTTCCTAATGCAAAGGATTTATTTTGAGGGTGTTGACGCCGCATTTTAAAGCAGCAACGTCCAACCTTAAGTTATTTTTCATTACTGAAACAGCATTATACTGTTGGGATTTTCTGTCCATGTTTGAGTTTACAGATACTTGCTACTGATGTTTCTAATAACATTTTAATTACTCTATATTTTGCATAAACACAACAGGGGACTAACACAGGAGGTCTTTAACATATCTAGCTTTAAGACAGCAGTTTTGGGTCTTTGTTATAAGAAAGAGGCTCTTAAATTTGTAGCATTGGGGAAGTAATAAGCCACAGTAGTGCTTTGAAAATTTGCAGGGCATGTTACTTTATGTTGCGTGCATAAGGTAACATGCCGATGTTGTAGTGTTGCCCAAACTCACCCTGGTCAGCTAGACTGAATAAAAATATTTTTGCAGTTTTGGTTATGAACAAATAAAAATGAATCATCTTACAGCTTTTTATATAAAAGCATATATATGCTACACATATATTTGAAGAACGTTACTCGTACATTACACACAGGTGCTGCCATCACCAAACTATAATTTCAAGTCATTACAGCCTTTATCCTGTTACATCCTCCTATAAACTGAACTCCATAGAAATGTCCACCGGATGCACAAAAGGCAGAATTTGATATGAATAAAAATCCTATCTGTTACTACTCCCACCCTCCTCACCGCTTTCTTGCACTCTTGCACTCTTACACACAGACAGGCACATAAACCAATGACATTTGGGACAAATTGAGTAAATGAAAGCCATGACACCAATAAGAGAACATGCTTTACAATGGCTATTGTGCAGCTTCTATAATTGCTTTTTTAACAAGCTGCAGAGAGAAACCATTTTTCATATCTATGCAATTTTGCCCTGCACTCAGAACAATAAAAATGCCAGCCTCCATTAAATGGGAAAAAGGCCAGTTCTACCAGTGCTGCATGTTTGTCTCAAGTATCTCTGTCCATCATGCAGAATGCTGGTGACACACAGTAGATGGCGAGCCTTTCTATTAATCATGACTGGCATTTGAGATAGAGCCACAGACAGGGGGCTGAAAAGAATACTTCATTGGGGGAAAAACAACTTAAGATGAATCCTCCGCTAGCCTTGAGGTCACCTTTTTTGTTTAAAATTATGCGAGGGCCTTGTATCTGTCCAAAGTATCTATCTGTCCCAAACAACAATTTATCAGATATGACAAAAGGCAGACTGTAATTTCCTCTTTGTTATTTGATCATTTGTATTTGGCTTATTGAATGAAACTGCATTCAATTTGTGATAAAGGAAAACGTGGGACAGATTGTGGATCAAATGCACACACACACACACACACCAAAAGACCACATGCAAAAATGAAGGAAAAACAAATAAATGTATTGTGCAGATGTGACTTCTAAAGGCTCTGAGGTAAGATCAATTTAAATGCTGTCTCTTTAAAAGGTAAAAACCCAAATAACACCTTCAGGATATCGCTCATCCATGAATACGAAACACCAGGTGGCAGCATTGCCATAGCTTTCCTCCCCAGTGCTCGCTATACAATACTGTCATCACTGTAAATAAGGGTCTGACATACTTCACACAGAAGGGTTCGGGCAACACCTCGAGACTTTTACTGTCAATATTCTGATGAATTCCACTTCAAGAAACACGGTGACAAAAAGGCAATTTTAGGTACTCGTCTGCACTTCTGTTGACTGAGCAAAGGCAGAATGTTTTTCCGAATAAAATGTTCGTCTCACACACACTTAAATGATTTATTAATGTCTACATCACATTCAGGGCTACAGTATTACAAGGACATAAACAATTTATAGGCTGATATTCAACCTTCCTTTTGTACCCTACTTGCACGCCTGTTAAGTAAACATCACCTGTAGTTGATGTTTACTAGTAAATAAAAGCAATATCTCACACGGGAATAAATGGAAATGGGAACAAGTTAGCTGGAATGCGTGCACACTCACACACACTCACATCCAACCATTAGCTCGGCTCCAATCCCCCCTCCCCCTCCCCCCAGGCCTTTCTACTATTCCTTTTATTAAAGCAAAGTGGAGCAAAGGACAGGAAAAAAAGATAAAAAATGAGGGAATGTGAAAAATTCATGAGACATTTGTAAAGGAAAAAGGAAAAACATGAGCAATAGCAATCGTTCAAAGACCTTTTGCACGTGAGGTGTGTGTGCACAGAGTAAAGAGTAAGCACGTTTGTGAGAGATGCTTTATAGGGTACCACGGAGCTAGATGGCATCCCACAGAGAGGCTCACTGTCTGTCCACATGTAGCGTTATTAATCTGCATGTCCACTTTGTGCCATCTCTCACCCTCCCCCCCTCTCTATCCCCGGTCTTTCCCACTACTCTCCAGCATTCCAGGCAAACAGGCATTGATTTCTGGCTTAATGTCCATATTTTACTGTGTCCTGTAACACACTAATCTCACTAATACCAATCTGATATCAAATAATGGGCACTGTAGTGCTGCTTGCCAACTCAGGTGTGCTCTAAAGAGGTTCGAGTCCAGCTTGGAACTCCGTGCCAGCTTTCACCTCCGTGTCTCAGCCACCTTTTTACCTCTCTTGGTTTTTCTTTCTATAGCTTGTGGCGTCTGCATGCTGTGCTTCTGTTTCATGTGGATTACATCACAGCACAGCTCATCACACACACACAGAGTCAGTCTGTGACCCCCACCTTTCAAATACTCCCCAGGGATGTTTGCCGATGACGTTGGATCATGTTAGCTTCATTTGAAGAAGAGATAAAATGCTGTTGATCAAACTTGAAAGCCACCTGCGTTGTTCTTTTAATATGACTTAATCGTGCATCATGTATGCTATGCTGTGTAGTGGAATATCCTTTTTGAAAATTAAATGAAATATATGCATTAAAATAAGCTGTATTTTGATGCTGTCTAGTGTTCAAAAACAGAAGCTGCTGTGTTGTTTGAATGGTGAGTTCTTCCACAGGTTACTTGCTCTTTTATGTTTGGCCTGGGTGTATGTGTTAATTGTGTGCTTTTAACTGTCTCCTTCCTTGAGTCCACTGAGGCGAAAGAGGCCTTTTGCTTGTGAGGTGACAAAAGAACTGTAAATGCAGCAGTGCTTCTGTGTGGGACGGAGAGATCCTATAATTACCTTCAGTCCACTAACCAGTGTATTTATCAGGGCAAAACATTGGTGAAAACCTTGATGTTTTCCCTTCATCGGTACTGTGACTAAAAGCCCCTCATATCTGACCCATGGACTGTGGCGTGAATTCCCTGAAGAGTAATGGATCCCACAGAGGCATATTGACAGACACACTTCATCAACTCTGCTGCAGAGTTGATGCTTTTTTTTTTTTACAAAAAGGTCCTTCACTACACCAATGACTATAGTGCATGAAAGAGTGAAATGCATATTTTAGTTGCTAGAAGAGCTTGCTCTGGTACACACAAGTAGCACGAGGCTCTCAAGCACCTTATAATGTCTGTTTTATGTAACTGACAGGTTGTTTTTGCACTTAGCGTTTCCTTTGCTTTGTGCAATCTTGAGTGTTTTCGATGATTAATCCCACCTATGTGCTACATTGAACCAGACCTAACCTTTACAGTGCAGGCAGCACAAAATCATTTCATTGCCTCCCTGTGAGAGAGGTTGTGTCAAGGACTGACTGTTCCCATGCTAGAAAGCTGTGCCAAGGCCTTTTGTGAATGGATTAGTTACTATTAAGCTGCGGGGCCTGATAAATTAGGATTTATAAAGATTATTACAAAATACTTATGCCCTTCTAATGCTGATGATTGAATTTGTGAATCATACTGAATTACTGTGGATTATGGCAAAGGTATGTTGAAGAGGCAGGGAGAAAGACTTATTGTGCTTTGTTGAGGAACACAGAATGCTGTGGCGCCCTTGAAGTGACTGCACTATCTAGACCAGCCTCTCACAATCAGTGAGAGGAACGGTTTCCCCAAAGACAACAGCCATGACTGCTATCTTCAAAAAATTCCTTGCAACCTTAAGGCTTGAAGACAAATGGATGGTGTACGATTTTAATTGCCTACTAACACCCTCCAGTGTAAGAATCTAATTATCTTTGGTCCATCGTATCGGAGAAGCCTATAATTGTTTCAATATTACACATCCAAAGGGGCTGAAACTGCAGAATAGCCAGATAATGGCTTCTTAAACAAGTTTGCCTCTAAGAAAACATTCTTTTAAAAAGACCGAGCTTCATCTTGTATTCATTTCCCCAAAGAGGAACTTGGCATCAGAAGAGCAAGAGATTACTGACCAAGAGAACGCTCCTTTACTTTATACACACACAACAATTGTTTTTAAAGTAAACACATATCAGTGTTTCCTCTGCCAGTAAAGTTTCCTTGGCGCGTTAAGAAGAAGGAGCCGGAACAAACGTGCACAGTCAGAACGAGCGCACTCTACCTCTGGTGCCGTCCTCGCTCTCTTCCTCGGTTGCTGCTTTGGTAGGTGGTTTTGTGTTATCTATAAATCAACAAAAATAAATGGTGATTCAGTTGAGCAGACACATCCTTATCCCAAAACGCTACCAGGAAGCAAAGAGCATGTCGTTCTGGCATCAAGGTGAGTGAGATGGTGTGAGTAAAGCTGACTCTTTGAAGCAGTGATTATTCTTGGCCGTTGTGTCTCTGTGGACCATGCGACAAAAGCCCGTGGGAGAGCATGATGGCTCTTGTGTTTTGTTTTATACCTGCCTGATAAAAATGACGCTGGTGGGAGAAAAGGGGAAGAATGTGAGGCTTTGACACCAACTCCAGACCACAGTCTGGGACAAAAGCGTCATTCCATGTGAGAATTGCAGTCATTTGAGCCTTTGAATAGCTTCCAGGCTGACTGATTCAAACTCTGGCTGATGGAGCAGAATAAAAGGCCAGTCTTTGGCACCAGTGCAGAAGCCCATCAAACAAGGCCAAACTGGACCAGGAAAGGGCTAGTATGATGATACAACAGAGCCAGGAATTATCAGGGGTTGTTTCAGTATAGTGTGGTACTGTATGCAGCATAAAATAGCTGGTGAGGAATACAATAATAAAAACCCAGCACACTTGGTCAAGACAAGAAAACAGTTCCTCTCGACCAAGCCTTTACGATTCAGCCACATTGTTTCACTTTGGAATATCACATTTTACAGTGCGCTTATAAAACAGCCCTTTTATGTTCACCCAAAGTGAAAACACACATGCGTGTAATTGGTAGATCATGGGGGTGACTTTTGGAGGAAAACATTTTGATAGCACCCTCGTTTCTACATCTACAGTAATCTGAAGACTTTCTTCTGCAGACTGTAAAACTAACATTGCTTTTCGCTCAGATGGCTGCACATGTACTATGAGGTTTGAGCAGTTAGATGTGGGAAAACCTCACTGCTAATCCCACTGTGATCACAATTAAAAAATTAAATAAAAGCTCTTCATGTACTGCTTTGCAACACTCTACCTTGGAGAGAATTGCTACAGGCGGTATCAAACATTTATCAAACAGCTCATAAAACTGAATTTTATACTGTACGTCTGCAAGTAACAACCAAACTGCTGTTATTGTTATTATGTTATTATGGCTATTGTTTCTGCTATTCAAACGCACACACGCGCTTCTATGTGGCCATCAGTTTGTGTCATTGCTTATTCAGGACATCAGCGCACAGACAAATGTCAGTAGTTTATCCTGATAAGCAGTATCTGGTACCTTCAGGCCTCGTTCCAAGATGGTGTGTTGATAAAAGCATTATGCGCTGACAGTTTGTGTTTGTGCTATCACCCGGTGCACGCTGTGGAGGGATGTAGCTCTGCTGCTTCTTTGTCGCTCGCTTTAGGTGGTCTGAAGGCATTGTGCCCGTAAGCCGGATGAAGAGAATGGTGTTGGGAATTGGCTTTGATATAAGCTCTTGTAATGTAATGCACCTGACATGAAGTATTTTTAACAGCGATGAGTCAGGCCTGGGATTCAACTTGTCGCTAAATGCATAAACATTCAATTTCGTCTGCTTCGCGAAACCCAGCAAATCACTGTCATAAGCTGAAGCTACACCACTCACTCACCCTCTGTGTGCTTTAATGGAGGTGTTAAGGTGAAAAGGCAACCATGAAATATTCTGTCACTCACCTTCCTTCGGCGGCTCCTCTGTAACCTCCATGTCATTGTCTGGCAGAGGGGGAGAAAACGACAGCGTGTCAAACCAGGCTCTTTTATAATGCACGAGCCGACTCATGGCAACATGATTATAATATTAGAATATCACAGTGTTATGATGCCGACTGCTGAAACCAAACAATGAAACTCGAACCTGCACCCACCCCTGTAAATCGGGGAAATACGATCACATTTGTGTGTTCCGAAAGCTTTTCGCTGAAACTCTTTCACCTCCTGTTCCTCATCACACTCAACAACCTCCTTCAATTTCCCACCAGATGGCCTTGGATATCGAGAGTTATTACACCAAATGACTGAGTATGTGGGTATATGTTTGGGGAGAGGGGGTCACATTCGTGAAACATTCTTTTCCAATTATATCTATGCTGGTAGGCTCAGCATAAATGACATAAAGCCTCCCATTTCCTGAAAATACAAGGACTCCAGGCTGGCGTGGACAACTGCGTCTTTAAAAAAAACAAAAAAAACCCCTTTGATTTTCTCTTCTTTTGTCTGTAAGTCTATTGTGTGAGACAGACTGAGTGTACTAGAGGTGTTCTGGGTGGATGAGTTGAGTTGCACAGTGCGAGATGAGACGGATGCTTTGGATGTTTATGCTTCAGGAGGAACTGCAGAGTGAGAGATGAGGCGAGAGAGGAACTGTGGATGCCTGCTCACGGCTCCTACACACGATACGCACTCATAGACACTCAGATCTTGCACAGCTCAGCATGCCTCTAGATGCCTTGTGTCAGGCCACTATATACACAGTACATGTGTACTTGCCTTTTTCATGTGCACAGTTCATATGAATGGATTACATTATTTGTGAGGGCACATGTATTTTTATGTGTGTGTGTGTGTGTGGCTGTGCAGGAGTCTGTGAAATGATTGCACTGTGGTTAACAAGCAAAAGCAAGCGTTAGCTTTGATGAAAGGCTGTTGTCATCTGTTCTGTAGAAGTGTAACCATCAGAGCTCCCAGTGGATCCAGCGACAGGCTTTTCTTTTGTATAACACTGAATAAAAGGGTACAGTGCATTAATCTAACCCTGCTTGGGGAAACAAAGGAAGGTCCACTGATACAGTACTACAACAGCGCAAGAATGGAAACATCAGGTGTCTCATCTCCGGCCACACATGATTCTGCTATGATCACGGCTCAATACAGGGAAGGTGCAGTATGTTTTAGTCCAGAACGACCCGTGTGACACCTTTTTTTGGTTCTTGCTTTCTTTCTAGGCCATAAAACCAAAGAAATCGCATACGCATACACATTTAAACAGGATGGCGTGATATGATAACTGATGAGAAAGGATCAGCTGTTTGACAGTACACAGGCTTATTCACGCTCTAAGAAATAGATGACAAGATTGATTCTGCTCTCATGTGTGCATGCTAAATGTGAAACAATAGCTGGTACATGGTTAGCTTAGCATAAACTCTCTAAGCAGGGGAAGAGAAATCTACAACCACGTAGCAAAATTAAGTAATTATCCAATCGGAGTGACAGTGAAACTCCAGGAATGTTCCCGAACTGGACCAATAATAATGTATAGGTACAGTTCTGTGCAAAAGTTTTGAGCTACCACTCATTTCTTTATATTTTCTAGGAAAACTAGAAGTCGGTGCAGAGATTTATCGAAGCGTGCAAACATATATAGAAATTGAGTATATAAGGTAAAAATAGGGAAAACTGATTGTACAGTTTTTACTGTACAATCTAATGTGCAACTACCCCCTTATATCCAAAGGTGTCAGCACAGTGGATCGGACATGTTGCCACTGATTATGAGTCCAGTTCTTGTTTAATTTAGCATACCTTAGCCCTTTCTGCATGTTTCCGCTTCTTATGAATGGCTTTTTGAAAGCCACGCTTCCAATAACAGCACATCTGATGAGGTTTCAGTGAACAGTAGATGGATCAGCTGAACGACCATGGTCGTGATTTTTAGATACTTGTTTTGTCCAGTTACCTGAGATTTTTTTAAGAACACACTGGACACCATATCAAGATCTGTCAAGTGTTTTGGTCAACAGCTCTTCGGGCATCACCCTGTTGGTGCAAAAATAATATTTTGTGTCTGTCGGGCTGTGTTATCTTTGGCATTTTTCATAGCTTCAACCAAAGAAATTGGAACAAATGATGCGTTTTTGTGAGAAGCTTCTAGTAACAAAATGCCCAAAGATACAATTTAAAACTGTTTTTTTTTTTGTTAAGCTGTCTGTAGACACAACACTGAGTCATCCCTCAAGTTAGGTGCCTGTTTTATGTTTGAATGATTCATGGTTCAGTGTCCAGTGGCTTAACAAACTGAAAACCACTCCTTTGAAAACGGTGGTGTACAAATGAGTGAAAAAGACAAAGATAAACATGCACAGACTATCAGAACTACTGTGCAAGACCACTTTAAAAAATGACAAGACAGTCTGGCTATTTGGAAGCAAAATAAACAAGAAATAAGAATTGCTGCAAGGTTTTTGCACGGTCCTCAGTATTTTTTCTCCACTTTTGATGGAGCTCAGCTCTTTTCCAGTGTTTTATGCTATGCTAAGCTTAGCTGTCTCCAGCTTTTTAACAAATAGATATGAGAGTGTTATTGATCCTCTCATCTGACTCTTGGAAAGAAGTATTGACCCTATCATTAAATTCCTAATAGACGATGAATGAACTATTCCTTTAGGGTTACATATTCACGCACAAATAGGAATACCTTGTGAGAAACGATATGGCCATATTTAAATTTAAATAGTGTCCCTAAACCGAGCAATTCTGAACCTTTAAATTATCAGCGAGTGACCATGACCAGCCAACACCAAAAACACAGATAAGCAGCTCATAACATTTGTCCATTTTCATGTCTGATTTATTCACAGGCTTCCCAACATTTTTCAAATATGAAGGGCTAAAGCAGGAACCTCGTATCTGCCGAAGCTGACTGAGAGACTCAGTGTGCTCCCTGACAATAACATCACTAACACACCGTGGTCTCCTCATTTCCCTGCCCTGAGGGATAGCCTCGTGAAACCAACACAGACTTCATTTTCACCCCTCACAGGGATCCTGTAGCCCTTCATATGCTCCGTCAACAAATTACATGTGTGTGATAAAAGCCTGTGCATACCACAGCTTTACTGCTGTAACAGCAGTGGTGTGGTTTGAGGGGGTTCTTTTACTATGGACATTTGATGGCCGGGTGGGTGTGTGCATGTGTGTGTGGGTTAGGGGTTAAGAGGCGAGAAACATACAGTGTGTATTAAAAAGCTATGTAAATAAATGTCAACTGGAAAGTGGGTGAAACAGTTGGAGAGAATGCAGCAGCCTCTGCAGTCCTGTGGTCTGTGTTAATATTGTCAGCAGTGTGGCTGATTGAGGAGAAGACGAGATGGAGCCCAGCTTGTGGGCAGCCACCCGGATCATATTAGTGGAGGAGTGTACCCAGAATCAATTTCAACATGCTTTCACTCTCTACAACGACAGATGCCTGACTGCTTCCATACGCGCAAATAATATGTGGCACGGGAAGCGTGTGGTCAATCACGCCAATCAGAATACATTATAGAATCGTGTTTTATGATTAATTGCATTGATTGAGCTCTGCTACTTAATCAATTAATGTTCATACTTAATAGTTTCGCCTTCTAAAAAACCCCCAACAACAAACAGCTTGTGCTGCTCTGTGCTTTAGCTTGTTTGTGTATTTGCATGATTCAGTGTTGATGTTAGAGGGGAAAACTCATGACTCCAAAAGATCCAAAAGCATGCCGATCTTCACGAGCTACATAAAATACTCTGTGTGACTGTGAGGACTCCGTCGTTACTCATCAAACAGCTGCTCCATTGCTCAAATACCAGGCAGTTCTAATCTTTAAAAAATAAATTAAAAAATCCACTTCCTGTTTTGTGCACGTGTGCCACAGTTTATGTGCCTGCATGCAGGTGTGTCTGAGTATTCATGTCAGCACAGGCTATTTTTCAGTTTCCTCCCTTTGCAAAGGAGTAACCGTATTTTGGCTCTCGCACACTGACAGCTTGTGGAAATGCACATTGTAATAAAGCAATTTCCTGTATGCAAATGTCCTGTTTACACATTCCTGCTCCAGTCATTGTCACTTGACAGATTGCTTGAATATGAGGAAAGCGGCTATACTGTGAAAAATGAGAATAGTAAGACTTCAATAAAAAAAAAAAAAATCCATTGTATGTGTACTTGCCGCTGTAGACATCCTTGAAACTGATGTCACGGGGAAGATCCCGAGTTTCGCATAACCACACACACACATACAAATTACAGAAAGATCAAGGCCACCATTCACAAGAGCTCGATAACAGTATGCAAATAAAGGAGGTGATGGAGAAGCTTCTCCTCAATGTAATGGGGAAGAATGAAGGGTGTGAAGGGTTAAGGAAATGGGCATGTAGCACAGGAATAAAGGGAGACATGTGTGAGAATAAGTAAGGAGAACAGGAAGTGCAGACGTGACAGAGGGTTATTGAAAGCGAGAGGATGCTGCAGGAGACAGAATGGTCTCAAGTCTCTGTGTGATGCATTCAGTGTTGCCGTAAGATCTACCTGACTGTCTATCACTAGCAGAGAGGATGATGAGACGTGCTGAAAGTGCTCGAGCACACCTGCAGAGCTAATTCACAGCCTCTGATTCACTACTGGCATTCTGCGCAGGCTAAATGCAAGTCTTTTCACACTATGGGGTTATGCATTACCTACCATGATGCAATCATACCAATCAGCACTTCTTTCTTCAAAGAACACCTTTCAACTACTGTTGGAAGCCATCTACGTAGTGCAGCGTGGCTGGATAAAACACACGAATCCTGTCGCTTCTGTGAGTGTCTACATTCACAGCATAAGTAATTATTTTAGTATTCTTTTCTTCCTTAAGGTAAAACTTGAAAGAAGTTTTGTTTTGACAGAGAATTAAATTCTTTCAACTTACAGATGAGGTGAAAGATGAAAAGAGGTGTGGGTGAGGGCGGTGTGAAGGTGTCTGGCTAACTAAGACAGTGACCCTGAGTGGGAATGTCATGCTTATTAAGCCAATTATCCTCTCCTGCCCACAAAGAGGAAAGATGGGCAAAGGTGGCCCTGACCTCAGGGGTCAAAGGACACGTGACAGGTAAGACACTGATGTCAAAAGCACTTGCATCACGGTGTGTGCTGTAGTAACCTTTTGAAATGACCCCAAATTTAATCAAAGACTGACCTCGGCCTCCCTTATTAGCAACTCATTACATTTTGGTACACAATAGTTTTTAAAGATTTTGCTCAGAGTAATGTGAGTCTCAAAATGTTTCTGAATGCCCTACGTGGCGCGCACACGCATACACACAAGCTGTCATTTTGCTTCTTCCCTGTTCCCAATCACAGGGAGATACAGGCCATTTATCCACTCACAGCACTTTTTAAATGGTGAGAGTGATAACTGGAGAACAACAGCTCCAGATTCTCATCTCAAAGCACTAATATGATGAGACGGGTGCTGGGTGCATGGGGGCAGGCAGTATAATTAAGGTCTCTCTTCGGAATGTAATCTTTTAGGGAAGAGTCTGGGCGGGGAGCGGGAGAGATGACGGGAGTGCAGGGAGAACAAAACACTCTCCATCTGGGAGCAGCGAGATGAAGGCCTGAGAGCCGGTATTCCGTTGGGGAGGTGAGGAGCGAAAAGTGAGGTAAATGGAAGGTAATGCTAGGCTGGTGAAGCCAGCCAGCCTCTTTCAGCTCCCCAGCTATTCAACTCAATCCTCTGTGGAGCCCCCATCAGAGCTGGTGACTGCTCCTGGTCCCCGGAAAAAAAGATGATGGCATGAAAGGGGGGAGGGAATTGAGCAAGGGACAGAAAGGAGAGTGGGAGTAGAAGATAATGGATGTTTGTTTATTTCACACACACACACACACACACAATTGGAGAGCAGTAACCAAGAGGATGGTCACGGTTGCTATGCATCCCGGAATATTTTAGCTTTTTTCAGGAGACAATTGCTGTTGTGTACTATTATTACAGTCAATCAAATCCGGCATTAAATTCTCATCAAACTATCAGCGATCACGTGAAATATCAGCTCGCTCATTCACGGCAAGCACACGAACCATTAGACAGCTATTATAGGTCAGGTAGATCGTGAGGCAATATGTAGAGAACCTGACACTTATTTTATCAACCTTGTCGGCATAAATTCTCACCGTTAATCTCCCCAAAGGCTGCGCGGTTGGTTGCGCTGAATATGTTTGCATTTGAAGGTGTCACCCAAACCTGACAGGTCCTTACACTACTGCTTCCAGGAACAGGATAATTCTCGCTGCAGATGTTTCCAAGGATACACAAGGTCACTCCCTAACTAACTGAACACATGTATGCATATGTTCAGTTACTTAGGCGGTGACATCACAGGTTGTCCAAAACTTGGAAAACTTGAAGAAAGTCGGCGTGTTAATCAATTCAACAACAAAGTGTCAGGTAGCAGAAGAAATGTAATGATCCAGCAAGGATGCGAGTGATTACACGTACCTTGAAACATGACAGACATTTTCTTCTTGTAGATGGCAAAATCAGTCTCGAGGAAGACGCAGAAAATGACCCGTTTGATCTGCACGGGAAGAAGAAAAGATACGGAAGAGTAATTAACGAGCATGTTCATTGCTGAAAGGGCTCTCTGTGAATCTGATGAAGAAAAACTAACCGGACAAATTTAGATCTGACAATAGTGGTCGCCATGCGGTAATCTAATTAGTTACCCCAAAGACCATCTAAACAATACAAGCTGGGACAACTTTTGGCACATAGTACGGCACATTACATCAGAATAGGCATTATTTAATGGGGCGTGTGATAAGGGCATAAGCCTCTGTATGGGAACGGACATTAAATCAACATTAAAAGTTAAGGAATAAACTTGAAAATTACAAGAGGAGTAGCAAATTAATTATAAAGCCATAATTAAAAATGGTGAAAAGAAAAACACGGAGTAATTACATTTTGTACTGAAACCTCATTTAAATGCCACAGATACATATTTTGTGAAATCAAAAGCGCTTAATATAAAACAAGATTTTGACTTATTATTTCCTGTTTCGATGTCATAAAAAACAGTATTCTGAGAATGCTTCCCAAACTAACAACAAGGATCGTTTCATTAGCTATTAAACTTCAGTCAGACCCTGAAATATCTGGAGCCGCTACCATTTCCCTTTAAAACAGGCAGGTCTTCTGCACTGTGTCAGTGCACTGTTATTTAGTAGGTTGTTCCAAGCATCTTGCCACAGTTCTGTCTCAGGTGCTTCTGTCTCTACGTGGAAGCAGAGCTCCACAGGGGTGGAGGGGGGGATACCATCTGTTTCAAGTTTCCTTGTTGTTTTTGTCACTGAAGTTAGTTCTTTATGCATCTGGCTTTATGCTTGCCATGCTAATAAATTTGGCCCCAATCAGACCCTCTGAAACTGTGTGATGCATAAGAGCCTAAAACAAGCCAGAGCTATAAAGTGACTTGACTGATGATGCCACAGCCTACTGTCTTCTGTTATTGCCATGGGTTTCTACTTGCTGCTAAGATAAAGTAAACAAATGTATTCTACTGTATGCCAGTGGGAAAAAAGGTCTACAAAATTCAGCACAGGGGGTTATGAAGGCTCCTTTCTATTTTATAAACTAAACAAACAGCAGATAAATGGCTGAATGAGCTCACTGACTCCTACACTTCACTTGGCAAGAAGTTATAGTTGCAAATATTAAATATTAATTAACCTGCTATTTCCTCTGCTGTTTTTTTGGCCCAGTCTAAATTCATAATCGTTATGTTTTTCACTTAGGAACTTTAAGCACACTGAATACTGAATGGTTTCAACCTTAAAGCACAGAGAGGATGGATAGATGTTAGGTTACACAGAAGTCTGGTTGCCTGGAAGACTTAATAATAATAGCAAATAATCATGTAATCTGAATAAATCTGTATAAATGCATCAGAAAGATAAACTTTTGTTTTATTTACCTCTACATAAGTTTAATTTTTCACCTTCTAAAAGAAGAGGCCTGCTTTGGGTTTAAGACAGATCCACTGGCACTGTGTTTTCCACACTTTGACAGTGTGTCTAAAAACGATTCATAGAACTCAGAAGAAAGAGGTCACCTCTTTCAGTCTCACCCTTCTCCAGCAGAGTCTTAGATGTGCAGGCATCAGTCACGGTCACAGAGACGCATTACACACCACGGCAGCAGATAATCGCTTGACTGAATAATGGCAATTTTACACAACAGCCGTAATGCTAGCTATCTGCTCGCCATCCTCCTCCGTGCAGGATTTTATGTTCCAGTGGAATAAAGGGGGCCCACCAGCTTTACCCCCATTCCTGACCTAACCCAGCACAAGGATCCAATTCAAAGAGACACCCTTCTGGTGCTCATACAGACATACATCTATTAATAGTTTATGATCAGTGCTTTGGAGTAAATGTTAGGAGCTGCATCTCGGATGGTAACATTTTATTTTGCTAGATGTCTTGGGGGGGCTTTGTTCATAAAATGTAGACTCACTCTCTCAACCCTTCAACCCTGACAGAAAATGAAAGAATGCTTTAAGCCTCCTTTGAAGTCGTGGGCTCGCTGACAAACAGAAAAAGCAATAATACGCCAAGATAGTGCATACCACTGGGTGCTGGAAGGCCACAGGACAGCAGCTCCCCAGGAATTTCCATCACTCTTTTGTGCCGCTCCATTCTAAAACCGACTGCCCACTGTGAAACAGGATGAATCATGGATTCATGCTTTGCATCGCACAAAGAGGCTGGTGTGCGCGTGCATTTGGACACACACATACCAGGGGTGCTGATTACATTTTGCGTATGCACTATTAGATGTGATAAAATGGGAAATACTGCTCTGAGGGAATATGAGCTAAAGTCAAAAAAACAAAACAGAAAATCTTTGTATCCATGTCATGTATACGCTCTCTGTTTCTCTCTCCCCTGTCAATCTTTTTGTCTAGTTTCTGTTGCTCCGCGTCCACATTCTGCACAAGGCTCAGGCAGCGTCTTTTATTCTGCAGATCAGAAATACATTGTATGGTCTTTGACAGACATCAGCTAGACCAGGATGCCAAATGAAACCAAAAATGCCAGTGCTGAACATTGACATTCAGCCTGTATCTAAACAAAGTGTTGCAAAGAATTCATAAGAGCCAGAGAAGGTCTGATCTGTGACTCTTTCTTTAAAAAAAAAAAGTACATTTCACTAGTTTGTACCTTAAAAAAACAGAGGCAGCGTGTCACCTGCGTGCACAGGTATTGTAGCATAGTCATCGGAAAATGATCCCTCTAACAGTTTCCCTGAATAACAGTCAGACTCCTGTGCACCTGATGTTTTAATCATTATTTTACATGGACAGGGAACAACACACAAATCATTTTATGGGATGATACACATAATGTGACTGCTGTTATTCTGGAAGGACGACATGGTGAAAATTGGTTCTGCAAAAAAGCCATTTCTGGCCAACCAGGGTGAATGTAAGGATTAAATGAACACTGCAGAGTAAATAAACTGTTATTAAATACTTAATTTTAGATTTTTGACTTTGGAGCGGAGATCCCATATTTCAGTTTGAGGATGTGAATCGCGCATGTGTGTGTGTGTGTAAAGTGTGCACCCTATGGTTACCAAGGTTGGAAAAGTTAATGGAAGACTAATTAGAAAGCTGGGATCACTGCATGATAACCTGCCCACTCATTACTCATCGCTGATTGGAGGGATTTTTGTTAGGGTGAGCACAAAAGGACCAGGTCCCCTGGCTGTACACAGTGCGGACGGTCATATTAACAGAAATGCTGCAAAGGTTATTGAGAGAAATGATGTGTTTTCTGTCTTTGCTTAGGCATGCGTAAGCTTGTGGATGCTTTATTAAAACAAAACAGGCCCTTCTTTAATTTAAAAGCAGTTAAAGTGAAATTTAAGAGATCTTTTAATGTATTCCAGCACTGTTTTAAAGGTGTTGAGATCCTAATCACAACACTTTTAAAACAGGGCTAATCAAAAATGGTGCACAATGCTTATTTTAGTAAACTTCCCACAGATGAAAATCACCAAGTGTGAGAGTGAGTGATTTAAAGGATAGAAATCAAAATATTTGAATCATTGAAATTATGTTGTTTACTTCCTTTGACTTATTATGGTTCTAAAACCCGCATATTCACAGACTGGCAAAGTCTCTTAGGCACCCCCCAATTGCATTACTGGCTTGCAATCCTGGCTTATGAATTGTGAACTAAAAGTTGGATGGTTCTTCTACTCTTGAGCCCAAAGTTGGACTCCACCTCTGCCCATTTTAAATAAGCAAGCTTGGGCTCAGAGCAGGTGGCGATATTTCGGGAACTTGTTTTTTTCTCCCTCTCTCTCTCTGCGTGGCCAAGTTTTAATTATGATTTGTGGATTTAGCGTTGCCAAGGCATTGATTTCCTGCATATTGGTTTTCAACACAGTCATAGAGATTCTGTTTTTGGCCTTTCACTTTGCAAATGCGATTACTGATATTTCTTCAGATTCTCAGAATCTTTAAATATTATGTATATGATGAAATCCCCAAGTGGGAAAACATTACTGTAAACTATGAACTGTTCCACTATTTCCCATTATCTGCCGAGGCCTCTCCCTGCCTTTACTTTTGATAGATTCTCTCACTAATTAACACTTTCCAATAATATCTTAATATTTTAGAATTTGACATGATGCCTTTGAACTACGTTCAATTTAGTATCGGGTTTAAAGTATTTTCAAATTAGTTGGGTCTCTTTTTAGTTACATTTCTCACAAAATCTCAACTTTAAAGGAGACAAAGGTTGTTCAGTATTTCATTCCTGATGAATTAGTATTAATTTGTTGTGATTTTTACAACGAAGTATGCCTATTTTCTGTTGTTTCATTAAAATGCTCTCTAAAACACTTTGTTCATCTAGCCTAATCAACTCAAAACCTATAACTCTCTATTATAATTGTGAACAAACAGGTCTCATCCAAACTGTCTATGTATGAGACTAATTAAAATGATAATGCCATGAGTTCACCCCATGCATTTGTAACTCATTAGCGTGGCACATGAAATGCTGAGAAACAAGATTTGGGAGTGGCTAGCTCTGTGACATGGTGCCAGACGCGTGTGCTGCTGTGTTCATGAGCAGCATGAGACGATATGAAATTGCCATTAGCAAACGTCTCGTGTTTTCATGAAAATCTGTACGTGATTTTTAATTTGTGTATCGGTGGTTCATCATTGTGGCATGCAGCTCACCAGGTGCAGCAGACACCTACTGGCTGGCTAACAGATAAGCTGTCATAGCTGGCCACCCATGCCCATAATTACATTGGAGGCACTGCCAGCAGAATCTGACATGCAGGATCCACGTACGCACTTTTGCTACTTGCATTTCCTTCTTGGTTCTGTCACAAACAATAATAGGGACAGGTTGCCCTAGCATGTCTCCGCCAGCTGGAGCCTGAACCCAAGGGAGAGCTGTGTCTGTGTATCCTATGCCGCCTCGTTACAGGCGCGCTGGCGGATGTAGAATCCTGAAAGCTTACATCCAGATGGACAGCAACAAGAGACTGATATACAGTATTTGTAGCAGAAATAATTAATTCCCTTTACTCAAAACATGTTCAGGGTTGTTAGTGAATGGACCCTGGGTAGAAGTAGACCTTGGCAGGTCACCAATCCATTAGCGCAGAGGAGCATATTACTGTATATACGTATACGTATATATATTTGCCTACTGGTGGTGGTCAGAGGGCCTGGTGGCGCCAGTGTCCGGCAGCCTCGCCTCTGTCAGTGCGCCCCAGGGTGGCTGTGGCTACACTGTAGCTTGCCATCACCAGTGTATGAACATGTGTGTGAATGGGTGGATGATTGTGTATAGTGTAAAGCACTTTGGGGTCCTTAGGACCAAGTAAAGCGCTATACAAATACAGACCATTTACTATTTACGTACATATACTGTAAATATATACTGTATTGTGTTCGTTTTCTTTGGGTTTTATTCATCTCTGACGTTACATATTTAACATATGTGACGATATGTGACATATGGGTCTTTTACGTCAGTTATCATACACTACTAGCACATGTCATTGTTTGATACTGATTGAATAATTTCAGGGAATTATTCGTGAGACAGAAATATCTCCATAAAACGCTGCCGTCTAGCTGCATCATCAAAGCCATAATCAGTGAGCACTCGTCTCCTTTGTTGTCGGACGTGCTGGATTGGATAGAGGGTTCACTCTGAGGCAGGTGGACCATATCCAGGTTTATTACTGACGTAATTACACACAGCTGTGTCCCCCTCACCACTGATGCGCGGAGCCTGCAGCGAAGGAAAAACTCAGCTTGCATATGGCGTTTATGTATCGTCTATGTAAACACACAACCACGCCGAAACATCTAGGTCTTTCGCGACCACAATGGCGCAACGGGCCGTTGCACGTTTTGCTACTTCAAGTCTCCTTGTCGCTGTGACATCCCCCGTGCTGCTCCGTTTATCTAAAGCAGAGATTAAGCTGGGAGCAGGACTGACAGTAGATGCCAGACGCTGGCACTGGTTACGCAGGCAAAGCCGTGAGTGGCTCCTCCATTTGACTTTGATTGACCTCTCTGCCGAGAGAGCTCCAGCTTCACCTGCAGCAGACTGGTGAATTATCATTTCAAAGAAGTGCCCAGAAAAGGTTATCCCTTTGAACAAAATGCCTCCATCCATACATCAAAGGACGAGCTTGACAGTGGGCTTTGAGAAGGCACGGTTACGACCAAAGCCTGGAAGAAAGTGCTGAGCTCAAATTCTTACTTCCAAAAGCCAGTCGGCGTTAGATGCCCACTGTATCATGATAAGGGCAAGGGGATCGTCAATGGAGTTGGCTTAATATTGTAAAACAGACCTCCGATTTTGATAGACGCTTATGTACACAATTATGCATGAGTGCTCAGCACAGTGTGACTAAATAGAAGTGATAACATTCTGGTAAGCTGCCTGGTTATTTCATCAGTGTAAAACATCACTGCGCCGCTTCTAAGGCTGTACGCAGTGCAGAATATAAAACGTTTTGACAAGAAAACGCTGCCTCGCTAGATTTGGAAAATTCCATAAGATAATATATCAGCAATTTGTATGTTAATTCAACAAATGCTGCATGTGCCTCACATATTTTACACATTAGAGCTGAACAAATAGTTCCCACCGTATTATTCAGGCTTCATTGCTGCATGGCACTGTAGACGAAAATTGGAAGTACAGCATGCTTCAGGCATCGTGCATTTTACTGTAGCTCACATTTTCAAAAATTGTTCTCTCAGACTGAAAGAGACAGCATTTGACTTTCACAGGCTTTGAGCCGTTCCTGCCAGCTCCCACTGCCAGCAGCACAAGCTCTGTGCTATCTGATTTTAAAAAAAAAAGACAGACATGACTTCGTCAGGGAAAAGTCACAGTTCATCTGGTGCATTTTACTTCTTTATGGACTCCTCCCTATGTTAAGAACATCCAACACAACAGCTGTAATATTCTGAAGTGGCTGCTTTACTTCTGCAAAATGAAGAAGAATGTGACTAATGGTGCAATAGCCACCGCTGATAAATTTGCCAGTTAATATGAATGGTCAAATAATTATAATGATGGAATACCTGTGTTGATTCTATAGGGAATAGCATAAGTGTGAAGGAGAAAGATCGGCTCGTTTTCTAATCCTAAAGATGAGAAGTGCAACAGCAGATGAGGTCACGAGGGAATGATAAAGGAAGGACGAATATAAGAGGTGTATCTATGATCCATGACTGCATCGGTAATGATCTGACCTCTGGACTGCCGCTGGCCTATAACAACCTATACTGATGAGGTGTGTGTGTCTGTGTTAAGGTGGAAGGAGGTGTACTGTGATGACTTCTTCAAACGCTCACGGATGCATAAAGTCAGACCTTTTTATGTAGCTAAAAAGGAAACACAATATTTCTCTTTTTGTTTTGAGTCAAGGTAATGTGGTTAACTTCTTTATTTTGGCTTCTTGAGCGTTTTACTTCAAATATCTTTCCTATTGTAACATCTTTCAACATTGCAACTAATGGCTGTCTGTAGAGCAAAAACACATATTCTATGAAAAGCCCAAAGACAGTTTATTGAAAAAGGCATGGCTTCATTAAGAGATGTTACTACTAGATAGATTAAATAGATATCTACTACCTGATTTATGCTGCTGTCTTCTTCTACGCATCTTTAAATTGTGTGAAGGGATGACACCAGCTTTTCTTTACGAAAATACAGTTTGTCTCCACAACTGGATGAAACATATGCATTTCCTACCTCACGAAACCTTGAATTCTCTGACGCTCTGCTCATTTTCTGTTTTCCTACCCTATCGTTGCTAGCTTTTATCGCCCATCAGTTGTTGATATGCATTATCTGTTATATGAAAACATGCTTCCACATGCCCACAATTGCACTTGCTGATAAAACTGGTTGTAAGCCTGGGAAACTACTCCCCCAAAAATGCCCCACATTGCCTGTAGTGGTAACAATAAATACACTCAATGCTAGTAGAAAAAAAAAAGAACCAAAATGAGAATGTTCATCATCCATTATCCATACAGATCCTATGACCCAGCACAGCATTTTCTTCCCATTGCCTCCAATAAAGATACCATTCCAGTTTAAACAAAAGGCATTCACCAGGCGCCACTTTCTTATAATGTTCATTCTATGCTAGGATTTCTTTCTCTGCATCTCTCATGATGAGCGAACTTCAAAACCTTTGCTTCCCTCTTAATTCCCGTATTGACCACCAGTAGGCAATGTGAAGCTGAAGGACTGGAGCTTCGTCAGGATTTGTATGTACTCATCAGCTTTCCAGGATCATACAGAGGTTATCTTACTTGGTTATCAAATCCACTAACATTTTCATATTTCCTGTTTCTCTTTCATCAGTAACTGCTCAGCCTCTGGGAGGAGGCCAATAAGTGTAAACTCAGCTGCCTGTGAGGGAAAGTGGAGTATAGACACCCTGAACCTATAAGACCTTGCTGGCTGATGTAGTCATAACACAGTGGTTTATTTATTTATTTATTCTTTATTGTCAGATACTAGTTTCACACAAGAGCGAATACTTTTGGGTCCCGCAGCGGCAAATTTATGAAAACCGCGGTGTAATCTAAACCCAATGATGTTTACCGCTGAAAACAAAAATCTCTCTGTTTCCCAGATAAATCACTTTGGATGTTATCCCTCTGCAGTGCGCAGGATTTTGCAGCAGTCAGTGTTTGGCATGTCTGGCTTCTCCTTTTCAGCTGCATGTTTGCATTGCCTGTGCCTGACTGGTTCTGAAGGGGCTCTCCTTGGAGGAAATATGTGGTGTGATCCAGCCAGGTCCTCTCCACTTCGAGTATTACACAAAAGCTGCCAGATGAATGGAAATCCAATCACAGATCCCCAAAGCAGAATTCCCTGAACTACACACCGGCTGCAATGAACTGTAAATGGAGGACAAACAGGCCGTGGAGAGGCACAGAGGACACTGGTGATCTAAAATTTATCTTTAAAAAAAAGAAAAAGGAAATAATATATCCATGCTTCTTCAGGGAAAGAGAGTTGTGCTACAACTACTAGAAGACTGTACATTCATCCTGTGCATTACTCGTATATAACTAGCCAATACTTGAGCATGACGATGAGTGAGACAGCGTGTGGGCTCTCCTATCTCTTGCTACACGGGAATGCTAATAATTTTCTCTAAGGTGTTACCCATCTGTTTTTTCTTTTTCCTTCGCTTAATGCCATAAGGTCAGGAGGCGCAGGCATTAAAAAGTACGCTGCTTCGCACACACGTTCTTCTAAGTGAAGCTATTACCCCTGTGTTACGTTTATAATAAGCCACAATTTCAGGCGGAAATATGAATATTTTTTCCCTTTTGTTACTTCATCCGGTCTCTGCATTAGAATTGGCTGAAACCTCACAGAAAAGATTCATTAAAGCCCTTTTCCCCCCCCCTTCCAGTTCTTAACAGCGAGACAGTCTGAGTAATCCTCAATACTTCATTATTTAATGTCAAATTCAAAATCTGTTATTTTTCTTCTATCAGCCATTTAGAGACAAACTCGGAATTTAAATATTCTCATCATATTTCTAAAAACCATCCTGTGATGTCATAGGAATAGTTATCAGAGATTTTCATTACAAAAAAAGGGGACCCTGAGTATTTAAAAGAATTGTGTTTAAAGGGGCCGTTTTCACGTTAAAATACCGCGATAGCCACTGAGAGGATCTGACAGATTTACACACTGCTGAAGAAAACACAGGATGTGAGTAATGGCAAGAAATGCAACACAAAAAAGGGGAAAAAATCCTGAGAGCAATACCATATGGTTGCGTGGGCGACATCAAACATGAAAGCAAGCCTGAAACCAGAGGTGGTGTTTGACATAACTTACAAAGTGGAATGAAGATCTGAAATGGGGACGCATTAAGCAAATTTAAAACGTCCCGTTTAATGCAAACGGTAGAGAGTGTGTTTATTTAAAGCGGCAGCCTTGTAGATTAGGACAATCACCAAAATAAAGATTATAGTTAAACATTATAAGACGCATAAATCGTGAATAAATAAAAGAAATGTAGGAGAATATTGACTGCAGACTATAATATGCTAAAAGGTAGTTAACACAGCTTAGTTGAACAGTACAACAATGATAGGAGATCCATCTGTTCGTGAGATAAATGAGTTTTACAGAAAGCACAAAACACAGTCAGCGATTAAAATACAGTTTTGTAGTTTTGCTTCTTTCTGTGTTGTAACTGACAGCAGGAGACTGATAGGAGGTGCCTGAAGGTGTTTGCTCTACACATGGAAGCCTGATTAGATATTGTAGATGTAAGTGGCTCACGAGGTTTATAGCGGGTTAATCAACCAAAGCAGAGGTAAGCCATGCAGATTTGTGTAAATAAGTGTCACCCACTGAAATATTTCTTTTTGATGACAAACATCTGTGTAATAGAAGATCTCGTCACTCAAAGGCTCAGCTACGTGCTGTTATATTATGACAAAGTGGTTACCTTTACAGCTGGCCTCAACACGCACATCGCACATCTGGATATCTGGATTTCATTAGCATCTGAGATTTTAAAAAAAATTATCTAAGCATTAACAGTGAAATTTAATATGTCTTGGTATAAATTCCTGAAGGCAGATTACATCTCAGTTCTATCGTATGACTGAATATATTGAAAATGCAGATGGAGAGCCAAATAACTAAAACACTGAACATGCTTTTTCTTAGTTTTTGACTTTATGTCCTGCTTGTGTTTACTCTGAATGTGAGTATCTGCAGCTTACATGTGAAAGAATTAATGAGTTTGCATCCGGCTGGGATTTTACTGGCGTTTATGGCTGAGTGTTAACGTAATAAGCATCCAGCTGTGAGTGCCGTCAAGCTAAAATCCAACTTAGCTACAGATAAAAGAAAACCAAAGACCTCAAAAAGCCACCGATAACACTGAGAGCACATCGCGTTCAACTCTTCATGACCTTAAATTTAGAATACACTCCTGCAAAATGCAGAGTGAGGAAAGTCTCTTAAAAGTAATCTTTGTCATCATATATAGGCTAGCATATAGACTAGCACAATCATGAGGAGGAGGTAATACTCTTTACTCTCAGTGATTTGCATGATTTCTCTCAGACAGTAATATATCCATATTACTGTCAGTTTTCTTATGTGTATTTGCATCCTGTGCACTTCAGGGAACAGAAACACACTTAAACTCACACCCAAGAAAAATAAGGAGCCTTTTCTGCACCACTGTATGACGACGTGTTTACTGGTTGCATATTTAGTTTATTTTTTTTCTTAAAGTTAGTAAGTAGGTAATCTTTTATCTACATATAGCAACTTTTAAGATAAATATCACAAAGTGCTTCAGAATAAAAAAGTAAAAAAAATTATAATAACTTTAGAAATATAATAGAAATTTTACTTTTACATATCAGATAATGTACATGCAGCGTGCAGAAACACGTACTAATGTGGATGCAAATAAAAGTTTAAAAGACAACAGAGAAAGTTGGAAGCCTGACTGATCAAAGAGTTCATGGAGGGTTACTAAAATAGGCGGGGCTGTGCCTTTCACACACCAAACAACAAAAACAACTTTCAAAAGTAATAATAAATTGATAAAGTGGGTCGAATTAGCGTGGAGAGGAGAAAAATCAAGCTCTGTGCTCAACTCCTGAATGTGAATCCAACCTGTCACTTGGTGCCAGATCAAAACAAAACATAAAAAATGCAGCGGCATCCAGTTTACTGATAAATAAGCAAAAAGCTAATGCACATTAGGGCGAGACAGAGGGATATCAGACAGTGTTGTTATGTTCTTGTTTTTTTTACATTGGTAACTTTAGAGGGTCGTACCTCTAGAGACATGATGACTTCGCAGGGGGTTAAACTGGATTTTACCATGAGCAGCAGCCTTTGTCCTGTCAGTTTGAGGCTCAAGGATCAAATGTGATAGTTCATAGAAACAAAGGCACTGTATCAGATGAAGTTTCTAAATTAAAATTTCTTAAACAAACAAAAACAGTGAAATTCTAGAGTAAGATATCTCAAATAAAATCTGTCTAAAAAGCTGGACAGCAGCTGTGAGAAGCCAATCTTTGTCAAGTTTGTTTTAGAAATGAAACAATATTAACTTTTGAAACAACCACAAACTGTTCAGATTTTGATGAAGAAACATATTTTTAAAAAAACTGAAGAAGAAAAATGATGATATACCTAAATACCCCAAAACAGGCCTATACCTGTAAACAATGCAATGGCAGAGATGCTTATTAAGATTTGTATTATATATATATTATATCTAAATATATTATAACAGTTTGCAATGATGACTGCTTCACTCGCAGTGCCTTCACTGCAACAACTGCAAATGTGTGCAGTACATCCACTGTTTGCTGTGCAGAAGAGTGTTTAGGTTAATAAGGCTAGGTAAGATCGCAATGGCACGCCAGAAGATGTAAATAATTACTTACTGAGGCTGTGCCACCTGTGCACACAGACCCTCGCTCAGTTCAGACAGTATGGAGCCTGCTGCTATTTGATGCTATGGCTAAATAATAGAAGCAAAAAAGAGAAGGAGAGGAAAAAAATGTGTTTGTAAGACAGCGTCTGAAGGTGGCAGGTTCAGGGGTATAAATAAAAAGAGGTGTTTTTATTAGAAGAAAAAGAGCTGTAGAGTAGAAGGGGAATCTCTACAGCAACCAAATTAGTGCGAGATGTTGTGGTAGTCTGTGTGAACAGTCATACAGCACATATACAGACTTGTGCTTTAAAGCTTTCTGAGTCTCTTCCAGCTTTCTACAAATATCCCAAGGAAAACTCTAATCAATAGTGTGTCCTTTTTGGTCAAGCTGTCGCTTAGAAAATCAATGACCTCCCGTTGCCCAGCAAACTGTTTTCCACACTGTCTCCTGTAATCTTCCTTAAACTTGACTAGAACCAAAGCAAGAGCCAGTTGTCTTCCAGCCTAATACTTCAGTAACTACCCACAGGAGATGGGTGACACTTGGCGACAACTGTGTAACATGGGCTCTGTGAGCTGCTGTAATTAATTATGCTAATCCAACATTGCTTTATATGTGCACTTAGAAAAAGACAAACAAGGATAAGTAGGAGAAGAAAGCATACTGCAGAAAGGGTATATGATGAATGAGCAGACTCACCAAGTGGCTAATGCCAGGGGATGAGAACGAGCCCCCCCCAACCCACCACCCCCCACCTCACTATTGGTAATACTTTAATAAACAAGGACATCCACAGCCCTCAAAGTAATATATCCAGTCTAGGTGAGCTACTAATTACTGTTTCTGATAAATACAGAACGTTAAAGAAGTGTCTAGGGACTAATTAGATCAATGGAATAAGAGTCACTAAGCATGCAGTGCTATCACATGGGACTGTGGAGTAAAGAGGGAGAGCATTCTGTCATGTGGCAGAGACCCAGCTGGTTCAGTCTTAAGGAAATCCTGCATGCTTTATCAAGAGGAAAACATGGACCAATATAAATCTCGAGATCGAAAAATAACAACCAGTGCATGAACCAGGAGGGAAAAATAATGCATAACGCGTGGATAATTGCAACTTTAAACAACATCTGAGCTGTAAAGATGAACAGGGACAGGCTCTACGAGGGAGTGAAGTAATGTGGTGTGAAAGCCTGTCTTAACCGCACCTCTAACCCGGTCCGGGCGGACACTAATTTTCTTACTTCTACCTCATTCTCAGAAATGGGTCAACCCAACACCACACATGGAAAATAAACTCTTGAGATAAATAGTTTAAAGCAATTTACAAAGTTGCTGTTACGTTTCACGGAGTGCAAAATCATTGGAAAATACTATTAAAAAGAACCCCTAACATACTCCATACAGCCATATGTAGGGTCGGAGTAGCACGGAGGAATAAAGCCCATATTGACCCTTGACCTCTGGAAGCGTACTTCTATATTACCATTCTGCATGCCTGTGCTTTGACCTTTTCAAATCCCTCTTTAAAGGTTGCGTGCTCCTGTGTCTGTGTGCCGCGCAGGCTCTGCAGGGGAAGCTGGCTGACTGACCTACAAAGCTATTGTATTAAAAGAACCATATTTATCACCGCTCTCCACACCACTCTGTTCTACCTGCTGCTCAGAGAACATAACCCTTCCTCAAACTCAAGTGCTCCTCCACTCAGCACTTTGGAAAGCTTTTTAGGCATGATTGGTTAGAGGGATCTCTGAAAGGAAGCCCATCGCTTGGCTGCACTGAGAGGTGAAAATGGCATTGAGGAGCCACTGAAAATTTAATCTGTCTGTGATATGTCTGTGCTTGGACATACGAAACACAAGGCTGAGCAAGTATAGGCCAACACTGATCGCTTATTACAACAGAACTGTGTCAGGTCCTTTGAACTTTCAGTGTTCTTTACACATGCATTAATATTTATCTCAAATCTTCATAGACCCAGATTCAGTGAAATGGAAACCATCAGGGCAAAAACATCTTTTTCTTATTTTGTTTTCTGCGTTTTTAGAAAAAGTCCAAGTCTCAAGAACAAAGTTGGAATATCAAGAATTAAGACACCACTTCATTTTCAATATTTCTATTTTATTGTTGAAATCCCAAATTTCAAAGATGTTCTTTACTCACATTTGAACCTACGGCCAATTTAAAATCCCCAGTTAACCTAATCCCATGGATGTCTTTTGGCTATGGGAGGAAACCGGAGCACCCAAGGCTCTGATGACGACTCAGAATTGCTGGAGCACTCGCTAGTTGCATCCATGTCACAGTAAGAGCATGACTGATGCGATTTATGGTGGTAAAGGAGGGCCTTATGTATCTGGTTAAAAGGCTCGATCTAAGATACGACATCCCAGTTTCAGTTTTATCATGTGAAGAGTTACAAGATGAAGGTACTTTAGGTATTGTTTCGTTTGTTACTTTAGTTACTTTTAAACTAAAGTGTTAAGCAGATATTTTGTACTTTTGCTTTCTAGGCAAGCAAACATTCATTTTGTTTGCACTAATAAAAACTTCTTGCTGCAAGTCTTTCTGTATTTTTTAGCTATAGCATCATAATTATCACTATCACAAATTCTCTGGAAACATCACAATGTAATTTTGAGGCTATATTTCCCACTCTGGCTGAATATAAAGGATTATTAACCTGCATGTGCAAGTTAGGAACATGACCTTTCGGCTAAAGCTTTTATGTTTTCAGACAACTGAAGCTGAGAAGATTGCAACAGATGAAGAGCTCAAAAAGAAAAAGGATGGAAATCCAAAACAACAAAGAGAGAATAGGTAACAAAGCAGGCTGGAATGATCTCACCTCTACTCTAACCCCCGAGCCAATTTCCTGATGTACTGTGAAATGTGTTTGCAAGTTTTGGTTTGATTGCAACAGAACATTCTCTATCTGTCTTCCTCCCAGACAGAAACAACACATTTGTATAAATAAATCAAACAGAAGAGAAGGAAAATTGTTCTGAAGCTGCAGTTGACCACAGAAGAGGTCATATTAAATCAGGCGGCTCTGATTTAGCAACAAAACAAAACAATTAGTTGGAAACAGTCTGTAACCAAACGTAAAGGCGCCCAAGGCAAACAGAGCTCCCAGTTCCCCATAATTCCTCCAATAATCTAATTAAGATACTAACTGGAACCATAGCAAGCTAATGAGAGGGCTATGACACGTCTGCACTCCGAAGCACTCGCTCGCTTTATCTTTGTGCGCTGGGAAAATAGAATTATTTCCACAAATGCATCTTCAGTTTGATATCCGTTCTCTCCTGGAATGGTTTTGTTTTGCTTGGCCTATCTCATCTGCTCATCTCCACTTCAATCTTTTTGTTAATTCTTGCAAGACGGAGACGCAATACAATTCAATTTGTAGGATTAAAAAATAGAATTTTCTAGAAAATGTAAATGGGTTAAATAAACGGCGGAACTTCAACAAGTACATATTGCAGTATGGTCCTTTGTCAGATATTTATAGCTCAGAGTGACAGTGGTGTGCTCTGATATGTCTCTCTCCGCGGGGATATGGCTGTGGCTCGGTACTGACACAGAGTGCATCAGTGTCCTACTGTCTTTGTGACCTAAACATACAGAGAGGCATGTTGACAATAGCGATCACGCAGCGCTAACACGCTGTCCGTTGTGCATCCTTTGCGCTGTGCGCTGAAACAAAAACCTTTAATTCAAGTGTGCGCTCGACGTTTGGGTCCTCATTTTATTTTGGCTGACGACCAAAATGTTGATTTGAACTCGGTAGGGTTGGGTAAATTTAAAAACCGAGGCAGATGGTAAGATGTAAGAATCCGAAAGGCAAACTTCACTTCCTGCTTTGCGGTTTCTGCAGGTCGGCGGGGTCAGCAGACAGCTTTTCTCCTGCAGCCCATGCTGCACACACGGAAACACAGCCGGTCAACTCTTTTATCACTATGACATATTGAGAAAGAAGCTGAGAAGAGATCACAGCAGCTCAAGGGAAATGCAGACCTGAGAGGTATATCTCTCCTGCATTCACTTAGATAAGCCACCGAGTCTGACAGCGCTTTCATTTCTGCACCTTTCTTATTTCATTTGATTGAGTTTTAATAGGTTTCTGGGGATAACATCCCTGTGTTTTTCGATTTTTTTAAAAAAATTACGATTCAGCACGTCATAGTGAAGCCCTTCTGTTTTTGTAGCACGAGTCTATTGAAAAACGACGCCGGGTTTTTATGAAAAAGGAGTGCAGACTTCAGAAAGGAATTTATTTGCTCATTGATCTTTCAGCTACAATCACAATGTCTTATTCTTCATCTGTGCTGCTCGATTCAAAAAATTCGCTTTACAAAGAACAAGTAAAACAGCCAAAATAAATAACACAAAGCTGGGAAATGAACGGGTGAGATGGTTTTTCATGAAGCCCAAGGAAAAAACTGATAATGCCACGTACTACGCATGATGTTCACCGTATAATCTGAACACTGAGGCAGAAAGAAAATGTATACCGAGGCAGTATAAACTGTCACAACATAGAGTGATAACCCAAATTTACATTTTTTTAACCTATTGAAATTCATCGTGGTGTGTTATAATTGGCATACTTTTGTAATTGTGGCAACTGCATGAATATGAATGAAACAAAACTACCATATATATACATATACTATATTTTACATCAGCAGGCACATCTATCTTTCAGCACACCCCAATTAAATTTGACATTCAGTTTTTGGCAGCTTTGAGCAGGCGGTGTGTGTGTTTATGAATATGTATTCCTTTACGGTGTCAATTAAGCATTGGATAAACGTCCATGATACGCTTTTCATGAGCTTAAGTGTAGTCAAACTAATTCTAATTAGCTGGTTTATACGAGCAGCTCAGATTAAGCAGAAAGAGCTGTGGATGTCCCATCGGCGCAAGGCTAAAGCCCATATGTGGGACTGTGTATGTTTTGCAGGAATAATAAATCGTCTCACATGTTTTACACTTCAGACTTGTTCGGTTTTAGTGCTTTAGAGGATTGGCTTGCCAACATTGTCGAGGAAAAAAAACCCCCAAACATCTGTAACACATTTAGAAAGTTGATAGTTGATGTGCTTTAGACGGTGTCATTTAAACATCCCAGGTTATGGTGTGTTATAAGAATGCCCAGCTATCCAGGTGCCAGGGGACATTTACTAGACTCCCAGAGGGTTTGTGAGAGAAAAGAGGATTTTGAAGTTTCACAAAAAAGACAAAAAACAGGCATGAAAACCTCTCCACCTAAAACTGCAGGAAATCTTCCAGAATGAGGATTAAGGTTCAACTTCCATCTGTGTGACGGACAGGCGAGTACTTAGCACACAATTATAATCCTTTTAAAGCTAATAAAAACACCATCATGCTGTTTCAGCATGAGGTGAGCTAGGCTGGGGCTCCCTCTGATTGGCTGCTGGCTGATGAGAGGTACACATCATAACTACTGCGCCGGTCCCCACAACAGCCTTGGGCTTAAAGGGGCAGAGGTCAGACCCGGGATCACATCAATCACACATCCACTGTGAATTCTACAGGAGCTAATTCGGTAACTAATTTATCTGGGATGGCTCCAGCCTCATGGATGTTGCACAGGTCTTTATTGCTCTGTTGAGGAGAGAGCAACTCCTGTGTGTCTGCTTCAACGGCACGAGATCAAAATAGGCTCGCTACAGTCTGACGAAAATACTAATAAGATGAAATCCTTATTATATACACAGGCACTTAGAGAAAACCGCGAGTAACAGTTGAAATCTGGCTTCGTGCTACTGCAGGACAACCGCTTTCATCTGCTCGCACATCAGGGAACTCATTAGAAAGCCGGTCTTTCACTCCAAAAACTCAACAGAACCTCAGAAAACATCTGTCTCTGTATGATACCTATCCCTCCAGCACCATCCACGCCCCGCCCAACAACTCAGGTTAGTGGGTTAATTGGTATTAGTGACACTCTCACCTCACATGTGTGATGCAGCGACATCTAAAGTAATGAGTTGACAAAGCTCTTTCTTTTTGTAATGTCCTGTTCTTCGAATGACTTAACTTAACCTTTTGTATAATTCATAAAACAACATCAAAAATACATTATTCACAAGGAAATGGTTGTTTTTCGGATCAGTTCGTGTTTCTCCAAAGCCTTTGGCGCAGGCACACTGAGCTTGCATTGGGAACAAAACTACAAAACACCTCCAGGAGCATGAATAATGTTGAAAAGTAAACGGATATGAGACATCTTATCGCTATCCTCTAGTGAGGGAGGCAGGATAAAAAGGGTGACAATGAGTCAAAGGTTCAAGATGCATTTAAAATGTGCCAAAGACAATTTTCTGTTGTTCAGTTTTTGTCTGAAGCTATATAAACCTATCGCAGATGTTGTGCCTTTATCTCTGCTGTTTGAATGTGAACGTGAGCCCGGAAGATGAAAATATTTACTCTCTTGCTAGCAGTGGATAATGGCTTGTACCCTTGAACCAATGGGTTTGCGAGAGGAGAACAAAAGAGCACATTGGTGAGGAATCAGTACTGACGATAATATGAGCTGGACCCGGTGAATCAGCATGGGTCCAGGCTTTGTGACCTGTCACATTCAGACAAAAACCAGTTACTTCAAAAGATTAAGGGGAGATTCAGGCTCTGCCTCTGTTCTCCGTCTGTAACTGAAAGGTTGTCCTTCAGATCCGTCCTGCATGCCACAAATCACAAACCAGCGTCTTGAGAAACGGCCGCGAGCACAGTCCTTAGAAGTGGATTGTGAAGAAACCTGATGTAAGTAAGTGCAGCTGCCAGCTCATGTGGTTTTGTTCACTGAACTCGACTTGCAAGACGAGAAGTAGAGAAGTACAGCGTGGATTTAAATAGCTTTACCATACAGCTTTGGGTTTGTTTTTTACCTCCGTTTGAAAATTAACCTCTCGAAAAGTGCATTCAACATCTGATCAAACGTTTAAAGAAGCGCTGTAAGTGGCGCATCTGAATAATTACAATTTATATTTGGTTTCTGAAGGTAGCATCAAGTCCTTTTTGACAGGTCAGGAAGCATCTGCAAATCTAGAATACACCGAGGCTGACAGACATCTTGACATCACACCTAATCTGCCAACATTACAAAAAGGGTGCTGCAACAGAAAAGAATAAATGCCTCTGTTCATGGAAGCTGAATCCACGGTCTCTCCAGGTTAGAGCAACTGTGCCATTTTTAAAAATAACAAATACAGACACGCTGCCTACAGGGACCCAAAGCTTTTACCCAGAACTCTAACAGCTATAGCAGGGATATCACACCGCTGATGGATACTTTCAAATCAGATATGAGGCTTGGTTTCTCAAGTGTGTTACTTCATAACCCTTCAATTATATATCTTCATAACATCGCGCCTTTATTGTCAGATGTGATGTTGATAAATGTCACAAACTGCAAAGAACACAATGGCTGCAGATGCTTTTGACTCTGCGGAAACAACGGTAAACCCAGACAAAACGAGAACGCGTCAGAGGAAGTTGGATGAAATATTGCGACAAGCATTTTACAATCACCCCTTAAATACATATAGATGTATTTTAAATTACAGCATCTCTGTTCCTCTATAAATTATGCATAGAGTGAATGTCATCTAGTTCATAGTAATTTGACTGCTTAAATGCCTGTTTTCCATCACATTCCAGGCTGGGATAGTGGGCGTGGAGATGAACTCTAATGAGTAAGACACACTTACATCCAGGCTATTCCATCCACTTTATGCTTTTGAAATTACATTAACCTTTTAGACACAAATTTTCAGAGGATTTTGAAGGCAGCTAAGTATTGCATCACTAATTGACTGCTTAGTAGAGGAAATGTGGTGGAAAATGACAAGATTATTAGATACAGAGTGAGAATGTAATGGAGTGCTGAAGAAAGAGCTCGCTGATAACACCTTCAAAAATGCCAGCAAATAACAGGAAAGCTGCAGCGGAAAGCCTTTTGTATGAGGGGGGGAAAAAAAACAAGACATTTCGACAAGGGGAAAGTCACAAATGCACACCCACACAGGTTAGGTCATGTTTTGAGCGAAAATGTGAAAAAAAGATGACTATCTCAGAGAAAGAGCTGAATCCACACAGGTCATTTTTGTTGCCCTCACCTTAAACATGTTTAATTCAATAAGAGCGTCATACTATTTTAATAAAAGGAAAGGCTTGCGGCTTAAATAACTTTGTTTTTCTTCCACTGAGCCCCCCTCCTCATATCACATTTCTAAATTTCAGCCACCCCCCCATCCCCTGCAGGAACACTTGTACGTTTCAGTCAGTGTTCAGCAGGCTGCATGGGTCCCCCTCCTTTAACTCTTACCACATGTGACCTGACTGAAGCCATACTGCACAACAGATAAAGCTTCTGAACAACACTGCCTTGCTTATCTCCCCGTTCAATTTTCCCAATTACTATGAAATAAAAGATCAATCAAGAGAGTAATACTGACATGCTGTACGACAGGCTTTACACGGCACACTCTCACAACTTTAAAGAAAAATCCAAATCAATTTAGATGAAGTATTGATATGGATTGAGTTGAAGGGGGGGGAGAGGTGACTGATATACAGAGGGCATAAGAAAGTATTGCAGGAGATGATGTGGGAGAGAGGTTTTTCATCTTCTCGCACAAAGGCAGCTATGAAAGTCTGCTGTGGCACGTGATTCCCTGTCACACTGACACAAGATCCTAAACGCCGTATGTGAAATATTTATGAATAAATTAATTGTTCTATGGGATGTGGCTGGTGCTAGACTGGCACACATTCATTTCTATACTTTTCTATTTTTATTCACTATAAATCAGAGCGCTGCCACATTTGTCACGTTGTGACCTGTTAATTTACTCCCCATCAAATTCAGCCGCATTTCTCCTTGTATAATATTTCTGAAACTACCCGTGTCGCGCATTAAAACAACGATGAATGAGTGTGATTACAAGCGCTAACGCCGGCCTTATTGTTTTACATGGTACACTGCACAAAAACAAGGAGCGACAGTCACTGCGCGGCACAAACACTGCTGCAAGTAAAGACTGGCTTAAGCAAATGAAGACGTACTAATTCTGATATGGGCCATGAAATACTGTAGATTATCGTTGGTCGCGGAGAGGAGTTAATCAGTTTGCCAAGTGAATGATGAGGAGAGCTGAAGAGAGGTCTCCCACTTGCTCGCCCTATTATCCGGTGGCACGCAGAGAGGCTACCTGGTGTGAACACACAGGCTTTCGTGGCTGTGCAGTGGGCAGCGGCTCACGCTGGGCACCCCGCGTGCATCAGATAATTGGTAGAGCATCGCCACGTGAAGCTGTGTGCCGAGGGGACGGCGTGCGGAGAAAAACACACAACTTTAGCAGATGGTTCGTCTGATGAACAAACAGCATGCGGACAGAGACGGAGCGGCAGAAAGAAGTGAGAGCTTCCTCGCTATAGAAGAAAAGCATTAGTCAGAGAGGAAAAGTAAATGGATGTTTCTCTGTGTGTGCGTTTGCACTTCCTGACTGACAACACAACAAAAGTGGAAAGATCTAACACTGACTGACAGCAGATTCGTTCATTATCACACGGCATTGGGTTCTATCAGCATTTCCTAACAATCCCAGGTGTCAGAAAATCAAAAGGCAGTTGAGCAGCCATGCAGGGAGGAGAAAATCAAATATGTCACAGAAATAAGAAAACACTACACATTGGGCTTTTGACGACACAATAAACAAGCGCACTGAGCAAATAAGAGTGTAAAGACTGCCACAACGGCAAAAAGGGATATCATTACAGCCCTTCAGCAGCTTTATTTCACAGTATGGGTCACAAGAAGCAAGCTAACAGCGCTGAATCAATGTGACAGGGTTAATGACTGTTTCTCTCTTCTAAACTCTGGCTGTGGAGCAGCTGGGCCTCGGGGACCCCAGGTGACAGTTAGACTTTCTGTCATATCCGCCCAGTCACACACCATTTCTTCACCTCACTTCACCGCCATGATGCTACGGTGCTTTCTCCTCTGACACTGGCGCTCAACCGGTTCTGGTGGTCAGGCTCGGCTAAACTAGCGCTCCTAATTTCTTGGTTTGTTTAATCCTAATTGTGTGCCAGATGGGTGAAGGATGACACGCGGCACAATAACAGCAAAATCAAAGGGGGATTATTTTATCTATTCCCCCCCCCCACACACACACACACACACACACATGATTGTGGAGATACTGCTTGCATAATATCATGCACATGCGGCACATTGCCACAGTATATAGCTAAAAAAAACAGACAAATATGTATATCTGCATTGACTTCTTTAATTTTGATATTTCATTCTTTTAGAGGAGTTTCTTTGTACATTTATTCTGTTTGTTGTCACTAAACACCACCTCTGCATTTCACGGAACATTCTGGAAAAACGATTAAAGAGGCATTGTGAAGTTTGAGTCTTTAAAGCTATCATAGCGTGTGATTATATTCTCACTGTCGCAATATAGTATGTAACCTGCAACTGTGTGTATAAGTAGAGAGAATTGCATAAACCGTGTTTAAGTTGTTCTATTATTAGTTTAACTTGAATCCTTCAGCCAAAATGTCAGATGAGATATGTGCAGCCATTCATTTAGACTAAACACTGTTATACCAGCCAACTCTGGACATTATAGAAATGCAGCACAGGCCTGTCAAGTTTCCATCTGTTTTAGGCCACAAAAATTTAGATTCAGTCCACATATACTGCAGCCAGGAAAGAAAGCAGTCTTCCACCTGGTGGAAGCATCTTATTTGTATTTTTTATGTTCATTTTTTCCTTTCCAAGGGGATGAAAATTTTGATTTGGAAGCCATGAATTTTTTTGTGTTTTTTTCATTTTTGAGGGGGTTAAGTATTCAGCAACAATGGAAACAGTTCCAGCAGTGTGGGGTCGAGAGCACAACACCAAGAAATGTGCAGCTGTGGCGTGCTACAGGCAAGGAGAGCCAGAGAGACAACTAAAAGTCAAAGAGTTTGGCGACAGCGGGTGAATTCTGTCCAGCAGTACGAGCTTTGAGTTCCTGATACATAGACAGGTTTTATGTTATGATAAACTTTTTTATTACTTTTTTAAATATAACATCAAGAAACACTACTTTGACAATCACGCAAAAGCGGAATACTCAGAGGGTAAATTCCAACAGAAAGCCAAACCTTAAGGCTAAATGTGACAGAAAACTGGGTGTAAAACTGAAAATGACAACGAATGCTGGATAATAATGAAAGACTAAAATCAAGGGAAATGAAAGACTGCTGTGTAGGACTGGTTACTGTCAGTTGTCTGCACTGCCTTGCAGGGTGCTGATGATGCCGGTGGTGTAGCAAAGGACCAGAGAGGATTGAGTGAGCCTAAATGATAATGGCATATCCACAGTGTTTGTGCTAGCTTAGACGCCCATGAAGAAAGACAACTAGTGCTGGTGTAGCTCCAGAAAATGGGGAACAGTTTATTCTTTCCCTCCATAGCTTCAGAAACTGTTGCACATCAATGGCTTTAATCCCCCCCCCCCCTTTTGTATTGACCTGCCAGAAAGTTTTATTTTTCTTGCTCTTGGTCTGGCAACTAATTTATTTGTCATATTTTTAATATCCTTTTGTCTTTTGATGTCATTTTTCGTCCACTATTTTTTGGACTCTCTTCTTGTATTTTCTTGTTAGCTCCCTCTTTGTTTCTGCCAACCTAAGTTGAAAGACCACCAAATTTTTACCCTTGTTCTCTTTCCTATTTCATTACCTCCAATTCCCCCATTTTGCCCTAAAACGTCTTTTTAACAAAAGTCTACAGAGTTGTGTTTTTTTCTCTCCAGTTTTTGAGGTGAAAAAAATCTTTGTCAAAGCAAAGGCTAATGCTAGTTTGCTATCTATCTATTGACTAGCTGTTAATTTCAGGGTAACTATAGTCAGTGTTCTGCAGAAACAGTGGACAGGTGCTAATATTGTGGATGACTATATCATTTCATTATTAATTAATTAAAGACCCACCAACTGCAATCGTTGTTGCTTTAGAAAAGAAAGGAGTTCCCCACAGCTTTTACAGCATGTTAGCTCAGCTAAAAGTCACTGGCAGTAGCAGGTAAGAGGGGGGTGTTCCTATAAAACATAACCTTACTATAAATACTGAACTATGAATAGCTGGAAAGAATTGTAGTAGTTTTACTATCATTATTTTATGCTGGTAACGCCACAGTTAATTCACATTTTTTTCTTTTGAAATGATGAGCAATAAAGGAAAGCTTGACTAAGATGGTGAGTGAATGCGTGTGGATGACTGTACGTTACATGAGGAACAGCGTGTGAACCAACTCCATGTGTGTTTGACCACACTTTGGAAAAGCTGCTGATTTAGTGCAAAAGGCCATCTGTGCCATTTTCCCTGACCTTCATGGGAATGTGGCTGCGAGAGCGAGCAATTCCCTCTGTAGCTTGGCTGCGTTTTTATGTGTGTGTGTTTCTGTACGATTGCATTCGCGTGTACATATTTGCCTGTGTGTGCGAGAGCCACACAGAGGATCAAAACGCTCTTGTGAAGCTCTGAGTGTATACACTTCACAATGATATGTTTCATTGTAGATTTTGGGATTTTCTATTTGTCTGCTGGCTGTTATCTTCACTCCACTTTGAAGAGGTCAAACACAATTGCCACCATAAATAAACAGACAACGTTACAAAATTGTTGAATTAAACATGCCCTAAAAATGCTGCTCATGATTTGCTTCTTCTCCTAGGCGGAGAGTGTCTATTGGCTTCTCACTGTGTTTGTGTATGTGTGTGAGACCTCCTCCTGATTTACTCCTTTTTGCCCTGGTCACAGCACTTTGTCAGTACAGCTTCCACCATTCAGGAACACATCAACACCCAAGGACAGTCCACAGGCCTGGCTGGTCAGCCTGAACAAAATCCAAACAAATAACCTTCCACGCTGTCACCGATTTACAACTGTCTGACAGCACTGCCCACCAGAGGACGGCGACTACACAGCACAGTAGGGATAAATCACCCCTACCTGTTCCTCCTCACCTTTGATTCGGCGAAGCAGAGTTAAGAGCATTACCATTTTCACAAAAGCAAAAGAAATCAGAACGATGTTCCTATTTAAAACGTGCCATTTAACTCATCTGGCCTGAGTCATTGTCCCGATACTGTCGCAGGACAGAATAAACATAAGACATTAGCAGGCAGAGTGACTCTTGCAGATGTGACCAAGTTGCCCCACTTTCTATCACATGCTCCACAGTTTTCTGTGCCCGAGGAGCCTGTTTCTCTTCTCTCCTTCCCTTCTGCGGACGAGGGCAATGCTAGTGCGAGTTGTCCAGGGAATGGCGAGCAGAGTACTTCCCAGCTGGGCTGCCGCTGCTGAAGGGGGTGTAATCATCGCCATGTTGCCTTGAGCACGGTGGCAGGACCAAGTCAGTTCTCTTGATCACTGTGGTAGAAACTCATCTGTAACTATGCAGGGGCCAAAGAGACTATTCATGCCTAACTGCTAACATTGAAGCAGGCCAGAAAAAAATAGTATTAACTTTGACATTAGCCAGTATAAAGAAATGAATATTTATACATCTGTGCTGGGGCTCATGCATATAACTTTATTACATTATAGGTTACCTGAGTCAGCACATATTATTACTGATATACAGTGTCGCTTATATGATGAATGGTACTGTAATTTAACAATATGAGTATTTGCAAAGACCCTTCGGACTGAAGACCAGCAAAACAAACGCTCAGAGAAGCAGACAGCACCTAACATGCACACATCTTTGCTCTGTGCTCTTGCTACAGTATTAGGTTTGAACTGGTGACATTGTTTCCTTGTAAATGTCTTGTAGCTGCAGAGGGTAGGAGAATTACTGCCCCGGGCGCCCTGGGTGACAGTGCAATACTGTTAGAGTTACAAACAGATTAGTCTTCTCACCGTTTCTGATATTTCTTTTTTATCATTTATATAACCAGAATGAACTCACTATACTATTGTGTCCACTCAAACTAGCCACATTTTCCACTAGATTTAGTAGTGAAGTATAACCGATTTCATATTTATCGACTCATGTGATCCCTTTCCATTGTCTCTAACATAATAAAAAAACATTTGGGGGGAAGTTACTAAATTTTAAAGATCTATGAAAAAACTAGTCATTTTCCTGCCAATGCCTCTCTCAATTTCATTTTCTGGTCAAGGTGAGCTCAAACATCATTTTGCTGTCACCATCTAAAGCAGAGAAATGCATCTTTGAGGGCTGCGCAGCCTTCCTCTAAAATGTCATCGTGGGCCTTGTGTATTAGCGCACGTTTTTTGGCAGTTATGGTTTTCCATCAGCCTAGATGGAAGGGGAATAACAACTGTATCCTGTCAGCCAGTGCAGATGAGACTTGTCTAGTCTATACCAGACGTTGTGCCGCTATGAAGAAGGGGGGGGGGGGGGGGGGGGGCAGTGAAAGATGTTGTCTGTCACTCTATCTGTGATATTGCTGTGATTAAGCAGTTCTTGAGGCTCTGATACAGTTATCAGCAGTAATGCTGGAAGCTGACTGAAGAGACACTCCAGCTCAGGGATGAGAGTGCCGGCTGATGGAGTGGCTCGGCTCCCAAGGCACTTGAACTGACATTACATTAACACCCTGTGCCAAGGCGCAGAGAGCAACAAACAGGAAAACAACAACAGTGCAAAATTAATCGCTGTGGTCAAGTCACACTGAGTGAAAGGCAGTCTTGGGGAATAAAATGACATTCACGGGAAAAAGCGTTTACTGTGATGAAGGCAGGGAATGATATTTCAAATCACATTTGTCACTCTTGACATTCAACTCAGCGACTGACTTTTATATGCATTCCATTTCGCCCAGTTTCTCACTTCATTATACACAGTGAAGGTGGCATAAATATCAAGCTTACACTATTTGTCAAAGCAGTTGTATAAAAATGCTATTAAAAATAGATGCATACAAGGATGTCCTGTGCACTTTTAAAGAGAAGTAACTGATAAACCAGAGTAAAGATATAATGTAGCATATCAACCCTTGGCAGAAACCCATGGCTAGCTGTGTGTCACACTCACCTCAAAATGATAGTGATGTTCAAATACGAGCCTGTTCCCAGAAAAGTTTGGCTGCTGTGTAATATGTGAATAAAAACAGAATTGCTGATTTGCAGATCATTCAAAACTATATTTGTACTGAAAATACTACATATCAGATGTTGACAGTGTTTCTTTTGGAAAATATTTGTTCATTTTATATTTAATGCCAGCAACACGTCCACTCAAGTGTTTGGGACCTGAGGGAACCAGCTGCTGCAGTCTGGTAGTTCCAGTGTTACTACGTTCTTTCTTGATATATGAGTTCAGTTGCTCAACAGTTCACATTTCTTTATGCTACAGTGCACCAAATTTATTTAGTGCATTACAGCCTGGACTAGATTCATGTCAGTTTAGCATCAATTCAATTCAATTGTCATTGGAAACAGAAGGATCCAGCCCTAACTATATGCTTTATCTAAAAGGAAACTTTTAAGCCTAATCCTAAAAGTAGAGAGAGTGTCTGTGTCCCAAATCCAAGCTGGGAGCTGGGTCCACAGACGTGAGGCCTGAAAGCTGAAGGCTCTGCCTCCCATTTGATTTTAAATATCCTAGGAACCACAAGTAAGCCTGCAGTCTGAGAGCGAGGTGCTCTATTGGGGCCATATGGTACTGTAAGGTCTTTAAGATAAGATGGGGCCAAGATTATCTAAGAACTTGTATGTGCAGAGAAGGATTTTAAATTTGAATATAAATATAACAGGGAGCTAATGAAAAGACGCTTATTATGCAGTATTAATAAAGGCAGAAAGTCATTTTTTAGCTAATACAGAGCCATGATGTTGGATGTTTCCTAAGTGTTTGCTGGCTGCCTGGATGGAAAAATATGTTGCTCCAAAATCTTTGTCCTTCAGCACTAGTGGTTTCTTGTCAGATGCGCAAGTTGTCGATACCAAGTACACTAACTAAACCACACAGAGGGTCTCTTTTGAAAAGCAGTGATGAACCTAATTAGTTGTAGGATGCTCCACTTTCTCAGTCTTTAGTTGCTCTTATCACAGCATAATAGCAGTACATTACCACTGAATTATTTACAATTAAACATGAGGTTAAAACGGTCTGCAAATCATTGCAGTCTGTTGTTATTTACAACTGACACAGTGTCCCAACTTTTTGGGAAACAGCGTTGTAGTAAGCAAACATAGCAAATAGAGTGGGCGCGAATGCCCACTGAGTGGTGTGCAAAAAAAAAAAAAAAAATGTCACGGGCTGGTTTGGTGAGAGTTTTGGCTTCACCACTCGAGTACTATTTTTCTGCATTCTGCCCTGGAGAAAGTTAAAGTAACAGTAAAGGACATGACAAGAGCAGGCCTGCAGCTTTTGCTGTCAAGCTAGCCATCCTCCCTTTATCTCAGTCTCACCTGTGTCCCGGACAGTTTAATCAATCCAGCTCTTTGTGAATTTCCACAGTGACATTTGATTAGTTGCCCAATTAGAAACAGCATTGCTTCAAGGCTTCTTTTTTCCCCTGCAAGATGCAGACAGAGGATGTTCAAGACTAGTGAAAAAAGCCAAGGCTGGTTGATGAAGTAATTCAGCAGGAAGAACATACAGTGGGATCACATTTTAATCTGAACCTGGAGGTATTTGGAAATTCCGATCAGCAGCTGAACATCTTTGTTATACTGGCCACTTTAATGCGGGATGTTCTTTATATAAAAGGTCTGATTCTTTAAAGAGACAGATGGATTTTTTTATCACATTTTGCAAACCCTTTTTAAAATGTTATAATTGCAGCTGTGTGTGAGGTTCAGAGGAGAACATCGCTGTCTTTAGTAGCACTGCAATACCAGGAGACATGACTTCAGAACTGAGAGTGAAAACTTAGAGAGTCAGAAGACATATTATTATTCAAGGCAAAGAGGGGCTTATTCGGCATCAAATCTTAGCTAGACTGAAGGTTTCGAGGAGGGAAGTGCACGGCACTCTAAAACTCTTTACAGAAACTGGGTAATTTATATCGAAAGCCTGATCAGGCAGACCAAAAGTGGTCACACTATCAGAAGATCGATACATCAAGCTTTTCTCTCTGAGTGATAGATAAACAACTTCATCAGAAACACAGAATTTGCTCAATGAAGAAAGCAATACCCAATTAGAAAAAGTGGGGTCAATAAAAAGCTGTCTGGTTGTCTTCTCAACAGGATGAATACTAGTCTCGAAACCACTTCTCACGAGGTGAAACAACCCCTAATTTCTGGAGAGGGATAAAACATTGCTTCTCAGTGGATGAGAAAAAAGGCCTATTTCCTGCAGTAACAGAAACGTGCATGTAAGAAAGAATGATACTGCGGTCTATCACACCCACTGTGAAACACGGTGGTGGGAATAGTTTGCGTTCTCTAACTTGGACATCTTTGTGGAGAAGGATTCAGACAGCAGCAGGATAATAACTCGAAATACACCCCCAAGCTTTGCAGGAACTACTTAAGAGCAAAGAAGTGTTAGCTGTTACTGACTTTCCTCCACACTCACCTGACCTCTACACAAGTGAAAATTTATAGACCACTTAAAGATGGAGAATGCCTGAGAAAATTAAGCATTCCTGACATCACAAGACACTCTGGGGTAACAGGTTTTACACAAACATGAGAAACACCATGCCAGCTCAAGTGCATGCAGGATTATTCTGCTTTATGTAATTGAAAAACTGAATAGAAGTGTAGTAAGGATATTCATTGAGAATCTCCACTACTTGAGTCAGACTTCCACTGCATTTGTAAAAACATAAAAGCTGTATTTATCCACAGTTTGTTAATGTTTCATCAGAAAACGTCTCAGTTAAAGGGTGGCTGTGAGGAACCCATTGTTAATAGTTATGAGGGCAGAAAAGTATCAGTGGATTTTGATCCACTCTCCAATAATCTGCAAAGTATCTGATTGGTAACAGATTTCCAATGATCCTAAACACACTGGCAGTGCAGCAAAAGCATGCCTGGATAGAAAAGCTCAGAGCCAAACACTATCAGCCATAGACTGGCCTCCCCAGAGCCTGGACCTCAACATGACTGAAACAATGTGGGATCATCTTGACAGAGAACAGAACAAAAGGAAGCCGAGCTCCAAAGAAGAGCTTTGAATCTCCTTCAAGAAGCCTGGAAAATTATTCCTAAAGACTACTTAAAGAAATGACAGCAAAGCTTATCTAAGAGAGTTCAGGCAATGTTGAAGAATAAAAGTAGTCATCTGAAATATCGTCTTTCAAGCGCATCAAAATTGTACAGGCCTTCAACAAATCTCTGGACTTATGTGGAAATATTGAATGATTCTAATGATGTCCTAACAGCTGTCTAAATGTGGAGCTGTCTAAATGTTATAATAATAATAATACCAATTATTATTATTATTATTATTTTCACAATAAGCACGAGGTTATACGAATAATAAATGAGTAGTAATGATGTTCCTAACTCCTCTGAGAGTCTTCACAAGGCTGATTCAACGCTACTGATGAAAAACATGTTTGCTTTAACTTATTTCCTCTGACAGTAGTATAGATTCTCCTCAAAGGCGGGTTAATGCTTATATTGGCTGGATCTTTGCCTTTTAACAATGCAATTAGCCAGGCAAAGGTAGCAACAAATCACTTTCACTTGCCCTAATTGATTTCTAGTCGTTGTAATTATGAGTATCAATTGTGAGTCACTACAAGGAGGGCACACCAGCTTGGCCCCAGTTTTAATTTAGTCCAACTGAGTGGGAAAGCGTCATGGTACAAAAAAGGACCAACCTAAGATGTACACACACGCGCACACACACGCGCACACACACACGC